>NC_090657.1:130525993-130658493 GCF_040937935.1 Hyperolius riggenbachi
TAGTTAACGGTTTTTGATGAGCAGAAACATTTAAGTGTGACAAACATGCAAAAGAATAAAAAATCAGGAAGGGGGCAAATAGTTCTTCACACGCGTGTGTGTGTGTGTAGGTGTGTGTAGGTGTGTGTAGGTGTGTAGGTGTGTAGGTGTGTAGGTGTGTAGGTGTGTAGGTGTGTAGGTGTGTAGGTGTGTGTGTGTGTATATATAAAAACGCTGATCAGCAGTAGACCAAAGAAAGCCTCTTGATAAGTGGAGAGGCAGTTAATCAAGATCGTTTGTTTCGATTATGAGTATATGGGCTCTTAAAGAGGAACTCCAGTGAAAATAATGTAATAAAAAAAGTGCTTCATTTTTACAATAATTATGTATACATGATTTAGTCAGTGTTTGCTCATTGTAAAATCTTTCCTCTCCCAGATTCACATTCTGACATGTTTTACATGGTGACATTGTTACTGTGGGCAGATTATGTAGCTGGTCTGGCTTTAACAGACAGCTGTAAGAAGCTATTTCCTGTCTGAACATTGTTACATTGTGGCAGTTTGCCCAGAGTACCGCGGTACTCAGAGCTTCTTGTGGGAGGGGTTTCAGCACAAAATCAGTCATACAGCGCCCCCTGATGGTCTGTTTGTGAAAATCATTATTTTTCTCATGTAAAAGTGGGTATCAGCTACTGATTGGGATAAAGTTCAATTCTTGGTCGGAGTTTCTCTTTAAAGTGAACCTGAACTCTTGCACAGGACAGCGGGAAAACTGAGAAATGCACCATGTACAGTACAGACGAAAAGTTTGGACACCTCATTCAAAAAGTTTCTTTATTTTCATGACTATGAACATTGTAGATTCTTGTAGATTCACACTGAAGGCATCCAAACTATGAATTAACACATGTGGAAGTATAGTATATAACCAAAAAGTGTGAAACAACTGAAAATATGCCATATTCTAGGTTCTTCAGAGTAGCCACCTTTTGCTTTGATTACTGCTTTGCAAACTTGGCATTCTCTTGATGAGCTTCAAGAGGTAGTCACCTAAAATGGTTTTCACTTCACAGGTGTGCCCTGTCAGGTTTAATAAGTGGGATTTCTTGCCCTATAAATGGGGTTGGGACCATCAGTGGAGAAGTCAGGTGGATACACAGCTGATAGTCCTACTGAATAGACTGTTAGAATTTGTATTATGGCTAAGAAAAATGAGTGGCCATCATTACTTTAGCCACCCTGGCGCTATTGACAAGCTGAGTTCGTCCAGGAAAAACATGCAAAAACCGGTAATGACGAGCTGAGCGCGTCCATGCCCCCAGGGAGATTTCCTGTTTCTCTGCACCGCCCGCTGCACTTTTTACTGATCAGAGGGATTCCCCAGGATGGCTGGATGCCTGTCCGCACGATGTGGGTAGCGATCTGTGCTACCCCCAGCGCGCAGAACTAGCATCCAGCCACCCTGGGGAACTCCTGTGCAGCCAGCGGGGCAGAGAATGTGCTGGCTGCGTGCGGGATTCCCCTTTCTCTGCAGGCGGGTGGCCCGTGTGTGTGTGTGTGTGTGTGGGGGGGGGGGGGGGTGTCCCCCTTCTGTTCGGGCTGGTGGTGGCCTGCGGGGATCCTCATGTGCGGGAGGGGGTGGGTGCCCCCATCTATGTAGGCTGGCGGTGGCCTGCGGGGATCCTCCTGTGCGGGGGGGGGGGTCCCCTTCTATGGGAGCTGGTCGGGGACTCTCCCTTCTATGGGGGGGGGGGTCCGCTTCTATGGGGGCTGTGGGTGGCCTCTCCCTCATCCCTCCCTCCTGATCCCCCGAGCCCCCCTCCCAGTCAGAAGCCCTGATCTACTCACCTGAGGGCTTTCTCCTGTTTTGGCCGCAATGGACACCCTCCTCCTCCATCGGCGAAGTCCCAGTCTCTGTCGTTACAGTTACGATGCTCGGTGACGTCACCAAGCCTCGTAATTGTAATTACAGAGAACACGAGACTTCGCGATGGAGGAGTAAGTGCACCGCTTCCGCCGCAGGAGAAAGCCCTCAGGTGAGTAGATCAGGGCTTCTGACTGGGGGGTGGGGAAGAGGAGGGAGAGGCCACCCACAGCCCCCATAGAAGGGAAACACCCCTCCCCCCCCCGCACGGAAGGAGGATCCCCGCAGGCCACCACCAGCCCGCATAGAAGGGGAATCTCCCCCCTACACACACAGGAGTCCCCGACCAGCCTGAACAGAACAGGGACATCCCCCCACCACAGAAGGGACACCCAGCCACAGTCAGGGGAGTATAGGGATCAGGAGCAATGGGGGGGGGGGGCAGAGGCACCCACAAACCTGGCTCCCTATACATCTGACTCCCTAGACCTGGCTGCACATCTGTCTCCTATACACCTGGCTCACTATACACCTGGCAAAACAACTGGCAACCTATTCCTGGCTAATACATCTGGCTGCACATCTGGCTAATACATCTGGCTAACTATACCTGGCTAACACATCTGGCTATAAATCTGGGTATTCTACTCACCATTGGCGTGCTGATCCCTCGTCGCGTACCTCTGATAGCTTCCCCTATGCCTTCTTCCATGTCCCTTGGCGGTTTTCGCTTCTCCCTCTGCGATCACGTCTCCCGTCAATCGGCGTTGATGGCACCAGAATCACACAGCATCATCAACATCTCGCAGCAAACACTTTTTTTTTAAACTGAATTCAATACAATAACCTGAATTGAATCCAATATATTAAAAAAAAAAAAAAAATTTGCAAAAAATAAAAAATTGGTTGAAAATTAATGGAAATTAATTGAACCACTTTTTGCACGGAAATGCTGTGGAAATACAGGGAGTGCAGATTAGGCAAATGAGTATTTTGACCACATCATCCACTTTTTGCATGTTGTCTTACTCCAAGCTGTATAGGCTCGAAAGCCTACTACCAATTAAGCATATTAGGTGATGTGCATCTCTGTAATGAGAAGGGATGTGGTCTATTGACATCAACACCCTATATCAGGTGTGCATAATTATTAGGCAACTTCCTTTCCTTTGGCAAAATGGGTCAAAAGAAGGACTTGACAGGCTCAAAAAAGTCAAAAATAGTGAGATATCTTGCAAAGGGATGCAACACTCTTAAAATTGCAAAACTTCTGAAGCATGATCATCGAACAATCAAGCGTTTTATTCAAAATAGTCAACAGGGTCGCAAGAAGCGTGTGGAAAAACCAAGGCACAAAATAACTGCCCATGAACTGAGAAAAGTCAAGCGTGCAGCTGCCAAGATGCCACTTGCCACCAGTTTGGCCATATTTCAGAGCTGCAACATCACTGGAGTGCCCAAAAGCACAAGGTGTGCAATACTCAGAGACATGGCCAAGGTAAGAAAGGCTGAAAGACGACCACCACTAAACAAGACACACAAGCTGAAACGTCAAGACTGGGCCAAGAAATATCTCAAGATATTCTAAGGTTTTATGGACTGATGAAATGAGAGTGAGTCATGATGGGCCAGATGGATGGGCCTGTGGCTGGATTGGTAAAGGGAAGAGAGCTCCAGTCCGACTCAGACGCCAGCAAGGTGGAGGTGGAGTACTGGTTTGAGCTGGTATCTTCAAAGATGAGCTTGTGGGGCCTTTTCGGGTTGAGGATGGAGTCAAGCTCAACTCCCAGTCCTACTGCCAGTTTCTGGAAGACACCTTCTTCAAGTAGTGGAACAGTAAGAAGTCTGCATCCTTCAAGAAAAACATGATTTTCATGCAGGACAATGCGCCATCTCACGCGTCCAAATACTCCACAGCGTGGCTGGCAAGAAAGGGTATAAAAGAAGAAAAACTAATGACATGGCCTCCTTGTTCAACTGATCTGACACCCATTAAAAACCTGTGGTCCATCATAAAATGTGAGATTTACAAGGAGGGAAAACAGTACACCTCTCTGAACAGTGTCTGGGAGGCTGTGGTTGCTGCTGCACGCAATGTTGAGGGTGAACAGATCAAAACACTGACAGAATCCATGGATGGCAGGCTTTTGAGTGTCCTTACAAAGAAAGGTGGCTATAGTGGTCACTGATTTGTTTTTAAATGTCAGAAATGTATATTTGTGAATGTTGAGATGTTATATTGGTTTCAGTGGTAAAAATAATTGAAATGGGTATATATTTGTTTTTGTTAAGTTGCCTAATAATTATGCACAGTAATAGTCACCTGCACACACAGATATCCCCCTAAAATAGCTAAAACTAAAAAACACTTTCAAAAGTATTCAGCTTTGATATTAATGAGTTTTTTGGGTTCATTGAGAACATGGTTGTTCAATAATAAAATTATTCCTCAAAAATACCACTTCCCTAATAATTCTGCACTCCCTGTAGAATGCCAGGGTGGCTACAAAATGAAGGTCAGTCAGTCCAAAAAATTGGGAAAACTTTTAAAGTGTCCCCAAGTGCAGTCCCAAAATCCATCAAACGCTACGAAGAAACTGGCTCACATGAGGACCGCCCCAGGAAAGGAAGACCAAGAGTCACCTCTGCTGCGGAGGATAAGTTTATCTGAGTCACCAGCCTCAGAAATCGCATGTTAACAGTAGCTCAGATTAGAGACCAAGTCAATGCCACACAAAGTTCTAGCAGCTGACACATCTCTAGAACAACTGTTAAGAGGACTGTGTGAATCAGGCCTTCATGGTAGAATGTCTGCTAGGAAACCACAGCTAAGGACAGGCAACAAGCAGAAGAGACTTGTTTGGGCTAAAGAATACAAGGAATGGACATTAGACCAGTGGAAATCTGTGCTTTGGTCTGACGTGTCCAAATGTTGAGATTTTTGGTTCCAACCACCGTGTCTTTGTGCGATGCAGAAAAGGTGAATGGATGGTCTATACGTGCCTGGTTCCCACCATGAAGCATGGAGGAGGTGGTGTGATGGTGCTTTGCTGGTGACACTGTTGGGGATTTATTTAAAATTGAAGGCATACTGAACCAGCATGGCTACCACAGCATCTTGCAGCGGCATGCTATTCCATCCGGTTTGCGTTTAGTTGGACCATCCTTTATTTTTCAACAGGACAATGACCCCAAACACACCTCCAGGCTGAGTAAGGACTATTTGACCAGGAAGGAGAGTGATGGGGTGCTGCGCCTAGATGACCTGGCCTCCACGGTCACCAGACCTGAACCCAATCGAGATGGTTTGGGGTGAGCTGGACCGCAGTGTGAAGGCAAAGGGGCCAACAACTGCTAAGAATCTCTGGGAAATTCTTCAAGACTGTTGGAAGACCATTTCAGGTGACTGCCTCTTGAAGCTCATCAAGAGAATGCCAAGAGTGTGCAAAGCAATAATCAAAGTAAAAAGGTGGCTACTTTGAAGAACCTAGAATATGACACTTTCAGTTGTTTCACACTTTTTGGTTATGTACTATACTTCCACATGTGTTAATTCATAGTTTGGATACCTTCAGTGCGAATCTACAATGTTCATAGTCATGAAAATAAAGAAAACTCTTTGAATGAGAAGGTGTGTCCAAAATTTTGGTCTGTACTGTATGTATTTAAAGAGTTTAGCCAGTCTCATTCTCCCTCATATGTGTCATCACAAGTTATAAATTGATCTCTCCCGTGTCAGCTGACTGCGAATGTGGATAGACAACGGATTGAGGCCTCTTGCACAATACATGAGATTCTGATTTTGACATGATTTTACATGCGATCCAGATTTGCGATTTTTAATAGTTAGACTGCATGCTGCTTTTTTTTTTCAGCTTTTTTCTTTTGATAGCATCCTGGGAAAATCGGAATCACAAAATCGGATTTGCAGTGTGCAGGGGGCATAAAGGACAACTAAAAAAAAAAAAAAAAAAAAAAAAAAAAAAAAAAAATGGAGGCTGCCATATTTCCTTTAAAAGCAATACTAGTTGCCTGGCAGTTCTGCTGGCATACATATGTAATCACCGCCGAAAGACTTGGGTACAGGATACAGCCGGTATACGGCTTATCCTGCTGCTGCACACGTCCCGGCGACGTTAATTACTATTCCCCTTCTAGCTGCACGTGGATAATGGGGAATGATACAATTCGGCTTCCAGCTATTGCTGGAGTCCGAATTATAGTGTTTTAAAATTTAACTTCTGCTCCATCTTCTGACGGCGCTAAAGTTACTCATTGTGTGCCCAAATCTCCTGCGCTGCGATTACAGCACTTGGTCCTGCTGATCCTCTGCCTCTAATACTTTTAGCCAAAGACTCTGAACAAGCATGCAGCAGATCATGTGTTTCTGACATAGTCAGAGTAGCTGCATGCTTGTTTCTGGTGTTATTCAGACACTACTGCAGCCAAATAGACCAGCAGAGCAGCCAGGCAACTGGCATTGTTTAAAAGGAAATAAATATGGCAGTCTCAACATTCTTCTCACTACAGTTGTCAGGGATAGAAGGCAAACAGAATATTCCGGCGTATAAGAAGACCCCAACTTTCCAGTTAAAATATACATTTTGGGATATACTCGCCCTATAGGACTATCTCTCTTGACTCTTGAACATTTGTATACTGCACTGTATGTACTGGTGCTATACTGTATAAACAGGTACAGATACTGGAGCTATACTGTATGTGGTACCCAGTATACAACAACCAACCTATCCATGGCAAATGATATAACTTTCCGCCAATTGGCTGGTTTTATACAAAGCCTGCTTGTATTGGTCAGCTATCCGTCTTGAAGGCTCAGAGCGGTAACACAAACATTCCTCTTTCACCCGTCCGGCCCACCCTTGATTACCATTACCTCCTTCTCTGCTCCTCAGATCTCGCACAACCGCGTTTACGCCGCTTCACTGTAGTCCTCAGGCGTGAGATCTGAGAGGCAGAGAAGGAGGTACGGTAATAGGTTACAAGGGCGTACCAGACATGTGAAAGACAGGACCTGTACCTTCATTTTTCCATACCCTGGGCATCCAGGACACCTGCACCTTGCTCCCCCCTTCACTTACACCTTCCCAGTGAGGTGCTACCTCATCTCATCTTCAGGACCACGTTAAATTACAGCGATGTGAAAAACTATTTGCACCCTTCCTGATTTCTTATTCTTTTGCATGTTTGTCACACTTAAATGTTTCTGCTCATCAAAAACCGTTAACTATTAGTCAAAGATAACATAATTGAACACAAAATGCAGTTTTAAATTATGTTTTTTATTATTTAGTGAGAAAAAAAAAAAAAAAAAACTCAAACCTACATGGCCCTGTGTGAAAAAGAAATTGCCCCCTGAACCTAATAACTGGTTGGGCCACCCTTAGCAGCAATAACTGCAATCAAGTGTTTGCGATAACTTGCAACGAGTCTTTTACAGCGCGAGGAATTTTGCCCCACTCATCTTTGCAGAATTGTTGTAATTCAGCTTTGAGGCTTTTCTAGCATGAACCGCCTTTTTAAGGTCATGCCACAACATCTCAATAGGATTCAGGTCAGGACTTTGACTAGGCCACTCCAAAGTCTTCATTTTGTTTGTTTTTCTTCAGCTTTTCAGAGGTGGATTTGCTGGTGTGTTTTGGGTCATTGTCCTGCTGCAGCACCCAAGATCGCTTCAGCTTGAGTTGAACAGATGGCCGGACATTCTCCTTCAGGATTTTTTGGTAGACAGTAGAATTTATGGTTCCATCTATCACAGCAAGCCTTTCCAGGTCCTGAAGCAGCAAAACAACCCCAGACCATCACACTACCACCACCATATTTTACTGTTGGTATGATGTGCTTTTGCTGAAATGCTGTGTTACTTCTACGCCAGATGTAACGGGACACACACCTTCCAAAAAGTTCAACTTTTGTCTCGTCGGTCCACAAGGTATTTTCCCAAAAGTCTTGGCAATCATTGAGATGTTTTTTTAGCAAAATTGAGAGCCTTAATGTTCTTTTTGCTTAAAAGTGGTTTGCGCCTTGGATATCTGCCATGCAGGCCGTTTTTGCCCAATCTCTTTCTTATGGTGGAGTCATGAACACTGACCTTGAGGCAAGTGGGGCCTGCAGTTCTTTAGATGTTGTCCTGGGGTCTTTTGTGGCCTCTCAGATGAGTTTTCTCTGCGCTCTTGGGGTAATTTTGGTCGGCCGGCCACTCCTGGGTAGGTTCGTCACTGTTCCATGTTTTTGCCATTTGTGGATAATGGCTCTCACTGTGGTTCGCTGGAGTCCCAAAGCTTAAAGGTAGCCATACACTGGTCGATTTGCCATCAGATTCGACCAACTGACAGATCCCTATCTGATCGAATCTGATCAGAGAGGGATCGTATGGCTACCTTTACTGCAAACAGATTGTGAACCGATTTCAGCCTGAAACCGTTCACAATCTGTTGTGGTGGTGCTGTCGCCGCTCCCCCCGCCCGCATACACGCATATATTACCTGCTTCACGGGCGCGACTCCAGTCCCCAGGTCACCGCTGCTCCGTCTCCGCTCTGGTCTCTGGCCCCGGCATGCTTTACTTCTTCCTGCCCGGCAGGAAGTTTAAACAGTAGAGCGCCCTCTACTGTTTAAACTTCCTGCCAGGCAGGAGGACCTAAAGCATGGCGGAGACCAGCGCGGACACGGAGCAGCGGTGACCGGGGGTAGTCGTGCCGGCGGAGCAGGTATGCGGCTCTATTGCGGCGGTCGTCGGGTACTCGAACGCCGCTAGCGACGCGCTCCCTACCCGCGGGCGATCGACGCTAATTTTCCGCATGGAACGATCGACGGGATCGGACGAAAAGGATCGAAATTCGGCATGTAGCGCAAACGATTGGCAGCAGATTCGATCCCAGTGATCGAATCTGCTGTCGAAACGGCGGCAAATCGGGCCAGTGTATGGCCAGCTTTAGAAATGGCTTTACAACCTTTACCAGACTGATAGATCTCAATTACTTTTGTTCTCATTTGTTCCTGAATTTCTTTGGATCTTGGCATGATGTCTAGCTTTTGAGGGGTTTTGGTCTACTTCTCTGTGTCAGATAGCTCCTATTTAAGTGATTTCTTGATTGAAACACGTGTGGCAGTAATCAGGCCTGGGGGTGACCACAGAAATTGAACTCAGGTGTGATAAACCACAGTTCAGTTATTTTTTAACAAGGGGGGCAATCACTTTTTCACACAGGGCCATGTAGATTGAGTTTTTTTGCTCACTAAATAATAAAATCCATTTAAAACTGCATTTTGTGTTCAATTATGATATCTTTGACTAATAGTTAACGGTTTTTGATGAGCAGAAACATTAAGTGTGACAAAACATGCAAAAGAATAAGAAATCAGGAAGGGGGCAAATAGTTTTTCACATCACTGTACTGCTTTCCACAAATCCTGGTGAGTGGATTTTCTTCTACCATACTTGTACAGCACAGCCCATGCTGCTTTCATACAGTCGCCGCATACGGTGTGGATGCGGCCGCAGACGTTTTTGAGCACCCACCACCGTATGCGGCAACCGCAGATTCTCCTGTCCGGCTAGAAAGTTGCAGCACCTGCCCTATAAGACGACACCAGGCGCATAAGATGACCCTAGACTTTTGAGATTTTCCTGGGTTAAAATGTAGTCTTATGCGCCATAATATACAGTACTCAAAATGGGAAATTGTTAGCAATGGGGTGCCGCAGGGGTCCGTAGTTTGTTCAATACTTCTCAATTTATTAATGATTTAGTAGACGGAATACAGAGTAATGTAGCCATCATTGCAGAGGATACAAATTATGCAGAAATATCAACATTAAGACGGATAGTGACAAATTACAACAGGATCTTGACAACATGGCCATACGGGCAGGCACATGGCAGATTAATTTAATGTTAAATAAAAGTAAAGGCATGCACCTTGGACATACCAATAATAGATCACCATCTCACCATTATACGGTAGCAATAAAAACTATGAAACCTTTGGAATTATATGGATTTCTGCACAATTATTATTATTATTATAATCCAATAGGTAGAGGTGCAGGTCCAAACCTGCACCTCTACAATTCGGAGTGCCACAAGGATCAATCCTATCCCCTCTGCTGTTTGCAATTTACATGTTGCCACTCGGTACACTTATCCAACGACATGGCCTGACGTACCACTGCTACGCCGATGACACACAGCTATACCTAACCTTCAAACCTGGTGGAACAGACCCTACTCCAAAAATAAACTCTTGCTTAGCTGAGCTACAGGCATGGATGAATGATAACTGGTTGAAACTGAATGCTGACAAAACTGAGGTCTTTGTCCAAAGCCAGTGCTCGCCATCAAAACAGCTCTATCCTAAAGCAACACCAATCAGGATTGGGAATTCGGACATAAACAGCTCCAACCTTGTGCGCAGCCTTGGCGTACTAATCGATGGGGATTTAAGTTTCAGAAACCAAATTTCATCTGTAGTTAAATCTTCCTACTTTCATCTGAAGAACATTGCAAAGATTAAACATCTGATTCCCCCAGAGGATCTTCCAACCCTAGTTCACGCCTTCAACACATCGCGGCTGGATTACTGCAATGTCATTTATGCAGGCCTCCCCAAAAAGGACCTGCGTCGCCTGCAATTAGTGCAGAATGCTGCTGCCAGATTGCTAACAAACCAGCCTCGCCACTGTCATTACACCGATCCTTCGCTCACTGCACTGGCTACCAGTAGAATGGAGAATACTCTTCAAGATTGGACTGCTGACATTCAAATTCCTGCACAATCTGGGCCCTGGATACATGAAGGACTTGCTGAAGCTGCACCACACCTCTCACAACCTTAGATCAGCTAGTTCTACAAACTTGGTCACTCCCAGAGTGCACCTCAAAAAATCTGGAGATAGAGCCTTCTGTCATGCTGCCCCTACTCTTTGGAACTCCCTGCCACACCCAGTAAAGACAGCACCATCCCTGGAGCTATTCAAATCCAGACTGAAAAGCCACCTGTTCAGCCTGGCATTTCCGGACTTATAAAATTCTTCCTCTGTACCACAATGGTCTGAGCCATGCTTATGCGCTTTGAGTCCTATGGGAGAAAAGCACTTTACAAATGTTATTTGTTGTTGTTATTAATTTATAAAGCGCCAACATACTCCGTGGCGCTGTACAAAGAAAGAAACCAACATAGGGTACATAATACAGACAATGGTGTACACCAATATACAAGATACATAATTAGTGACAAAATACAAAAATGATACAAACTACAGAATTCAAAATAGTGATAAAAGTAACATTATGTATAAAATGTATAATAATGATTTCCAAGACACAAGGGGGGGGGAGAGAGCCCTGCCCTTGCGAGCTTATAACCTAAAGGGAATGGAGGGGGGGGGGGGAGAAGAGGAGGGGTAGTATACAACAAATATATGGAGGCAGGGTGTTTTAGGATACCTTGTAGGAGTGCAATTTGGTCTTAGGACAAAGGGAAGTGGCCTAAGGTAGCGCATATGCTCGTAGGAACAAATGTGTTTTTAGAGAGCGTTTAAAAGGTAACAAAGGTTAGCGAGCGACGGATGTGTTGTGGGAGGGCATTTGTAGGTTAGGAGTTTGAACTGGATCCTCTGGTTAATTGGCAGCCAGTGAAGAGCTTGACAGAGAGGGGCAGCAGAGGAAAATTAAGAAAGATGAATGAGACGAGCAGCTGAGTTCAGTCTGTTAGAAGGTAGTCCACAAAGTAGTATGTTGCAGTAGTCCAGACGAGATATTAAAAGAGCATGTATTAACATTTTAGTTTTGTCTTGAGTGAGAAAAGGTCAGATGTGAGATATGTTTTTGAGTTGGAGATGGCAGTGAACAGGAGGAATAAACGAGAAGAGTTGAATATTACCCCCAAGCACCGTGCTTTGGGAACTGAAGTTATGGGAGTGTTCTTAACATTTATTGTAACTTCAGGCAGAGAGGTGGACCGAGATGGTGGAAAAATGATTAGTTCTGTTTTACTCATTACGTTTTTAGCGTTCAAGATGGCGCTGACTAGCAGCCACGGCACACAGGAGCTCCATACCTTTTCTACTTTTCTGTTTGTTAGTATTTTGTTAGTAATAGTGAGTAGTAGCTGGTAGTAGTTTAGCTTAGGAGGGAAGCCACACCAACCTGCTCTGTTGCTGCAGCACCCTAGGCTCCAGGAATCCACCACCGGAACCCTTGCCAGCGGCTGCAGTTCCTCCAGTACCTCCTGCAACAAGCCGACGCCCGCCCCAGGCCAACCATCGCTCCACTTGCGGCCACCACCTAGGGCCTGCTGGGCCGCCCGCACTGCATGGTGAGCGAGCCGCGTGCCCCCAACTGCAGTCTGCAGGATCGCCGCCGACCCCGGTGGGTTGAGAGTCATCCAAGCCTGAGGAGGCGCTGCCCGCCGGATGGCGTTTCCCCAGCTGCCGCACACCCCAATCAGTGTCGCCGGGCTCACGTGCACTTCACGTGATCCCTCTTCCGCCGCTGAGCCTTCCGCAGCCACCCTCAACGGGAGATCTCACCCCCACACCGGCGCCACAGTTGGGGAAAGGCAAGGGCACCACCTCCATTCTGGAAGCACTCGGGATCTCTGCTGGCCCAGAGCAAACAGCCACCCACAGTGCTGCATCCTCCGCCTGGTTCACAATAGGAAACCAGGGCACCATTCAAGCCACTCCAGGTGAGAGCCCAATTGCTGGGCCCCTTGTGCAATCCACAGGCACCAGACAGTCTCTCTGCTGGAGCTCTTGCCTGCCTGCTACCCTGACGAGGGCACATCTGGGGGAGTGCTTGCTTCTCCTGGGTGGCCACATCCACTGGGCAGCTGTTTTGTCCCCCTGTAGCCCTTATGCCTTCCTGGGTTGGACCAGTAGTGCACTGCTCAGGTGGGATGGGATGTATTGCATAACGCTTGCGATGGTCTGTATTGCACTGCTCACCTGACGAACTGCCCTTGCGCCGCTCATAGAACGGTCGGCTTCTGTCTCCGCACTGCTCATGTGATGGCTGTATTGCGCTGCTCATGGGACGGCTGCTCCGCTCATGCAATGGACTGTATTGCACCGCTCATGCAATGGACTGTATTGCACCGCTCATGCAATGGACTGTATTGCACCGCTCATGCAATGGACTGTATTGCACCGCTCATGCAATGGACTGTATTGCACCGCTCATGCAATGGACTGTATTGCACCGCTCATGCAATGGACTGTATTGCACCGCTCATGCAATGGACTGTATTGCGTTGCCCATGTGATGAAACTGTATTGCACTGCTCATGATCTGCACTGTACTGATCTGAACTGTCTGGCCAAAGACCCTGTGAAATGCCATGCTTCTCCATCCCCCGTTGGCGTCCCACTCCCACCATCGGTCACGCCCCCTCCCCCCACGCCATCACACGCACCACTTACTCCAGGGAGCAACTTCTTTAGTGAGAACAACGCGGCCCATCACTCCCTGAAGCCAGTCTCCTGCCAAACCTGGTCCAGAACTACATTCAGCAAGTCCTGGACTCCCCTCCATGGCCCAGTGGAGGCTGGCGGCGAAGGGGTTGACGACCTGGGGCTCGCGTGAGACTCGAGGAGGGGACTGAGATCAGAGGTATACTCTTGGCAAATGTCCACTCCCTCTCTAACAAACTGGACGAACTACGTCTCCTCTGCGGCAGGTGGGAGCTCGGGAGGAACACCCCAGTACTCTGCTTCACGGAGACTTGGTTACATGAGAACATCCCGGAGAACGCCCTACACCTTCCAGGCTTCAGCCTCATACGGGAGGACCGTGACTCTACCCTCTCCCGGAAGAAAAGCGGTGGTGGCATTTGCGTCTACATAAGCTCCTCATGGTGCCCCACCCCACCAGTACTCGACAGGAGGTGCTCCCCAACCTAGAACTTCTACTCGTGAACTGCAAGCCAGCATACTCACCATGCGAGTTCTCCTATGTCTTGGTCGGAGTGTACATTCCCCCTGATGCCGACATCAAATCTGCCCTGGGTACCCTCAGCGACACTACCTCACAGTGGGAAATATCCCTCCCAGACTCATTGTTCATCATCATGGGAGACTTCAACAAGGCAAACCTTCGACAAGAGCTGCCACGCTACCATCAGCATGTTTCTTGCCCTACCAGAGGCCTGAACACACCCGACCATTGCTACACACCACTGAAGGACGCCTACAAGGCCATCTCTGGGGCGGTGCTTGGCTCCTCCGATCATTGCCTTGTTAAGTTCATTCCCACCTACAGGAGGCTCCTGGAATCGGCAAAACCAGTCGTGAAGTCCTCCAAGGTATGGTCCAGCGAGGCCAAGCTCCACCTTCAAGCCTGCTTTGATTGCACGGACTCGGAGTCTCTGGCAGCTCCAGACCTGGACGAATGGGTGGACAACGTCACCTCATACATCAGCTTCTGTGAGGCCTCCTGCGTCCCAACCAAATCCTTCAAGGTCTACCCGAATAACAAACCGTGGTTCAACAAACTTCGGCAACTGTGGAAACGCAAGGAGGCAGCTCATAAGGCGGGAAACCAGGAAGAATTCAGGAAGGCGAGGAACGCTCTGAAGCGAGAGCTGAGAGCCGCAAAAAAGGAGTTTGCTGGGAGGATGAAGCAGAACCTGCGCTCGAACAACTCATGAGCTGTATGGCAAGGGTTTAAGGCTGACACCAACTACAAGCCTCCCCTGCAACAGGCTACACCCAGCCCTGAATTAGCTGAAGAACTAAGCAAATTCTACTACAGGTTTGAAAGGCAGGCTAAGCCTGGGGGGGCACCCACCACCTCCTCCCCCCCCAGCCCACGCGCACGGCGACCCAACTGTGGACCCACTCTCTCTGGAAGTGAGGGAGGCAGACGTTCTGCACCTCCTGTCCACGCTTAATGCCAGGAAAGCCTCGGGACCCGACGGAGTGTCCCCAGCCTGCCTCAAAACCTGTTCGGAGCAACTTGCCCCCATCCTCTCTGCCATCTTCAGCAGGTCACTGACAGAGGGCAGAGTCCCGGCGTGCTTCAAGAGGTCCACCATCATTCCTGTTCCTAAGAAAGAAGGCATCTCTGACAACAACTACAGGCCTATGGCCCTGACGTCCGTTATCATGAAGTCACTAGAGAGAGTAGTCTTATCCACCCTCAAGCTATCCACCTTGCCCCTACTAGACTCACTCCAGTTCGCCTATAGGGCAAATGGGTCCACTGATGATGCTCTGAACATCTGTCTGGAATACATCTACAACCATCTAGACAGGAAGGATGCGTATGCCAGAGTACTGCTACTAGACTTCAGCTTGGCATTTAACACTATATGCCCACGCACCCACCAGAATGTTTTGTCCACACTTGGGGTCCACTCCACCCTATGTCTATGGATAACTGACTTTCTCTCTAACAGATCCCAAGTTGTCAGGCTGGGGGACATCTACTCACGAGAAGTGATAACCAACACAGGGGCACCACAGGGCTGCGTCCTGTCCCCGCTGCTCTTCACCCTTTACACAAATTATTGCAGATCCACGGTAGACTCTGTCAAAATCATAAAATTTGCGGACGACTCCACCATTGTCGGCCTCGTCACTAAGGACAACATCCAGGATTAAGCAAAACAGACAAATGATAAGCGCTCAAGGATGCACCTGAATTGTAAGCCATCAGCCGGCAATGCAGAGCCCCCTAGGGCTGAATACATGCCTCTAATGCAAAACAGATGCAAAATTATGTGCTAAACTCTAATCTAAACATTTGAGAGTGAATTTAAAACAGTGAAGGCAGCTAGCCACTAGTATACTTACATTTAATTTTGCACAGTGGGAGATATGGCAGCGCTTTCAAACAGACCTCATACCTGAATGATTTAACTGCAATGGTGAGCAGAGCTCCAGAAACTGGACTATATTGCACACCCAGCATACACTGCAGGCAAAGAGAGGGAGGGGGAATTAGTGATTAAGCTGCATCAGTGGGCAGAGCTCCAGAACCTGGACTATATTACACACCCTGCATCACTATAGACCAAGGGGGGGTGTGGGATTACCAGCAGCAAGTGGAAAGACTTTGCCACTGGTGCCAGGATAACAGCCTGGTGCTCAACACGACCAAAACCGTCGAACTTATAATTGACTTTAGGAAGTCGGCACCTACCCCACCTCCCATCTACATCGATGGCACCGAGGTGACCAGAGTGCCCTGCGTGGAAACGGAAAGCCCAGGAGAGACTCTTCTTCCTCCGCCAACTGCGGAAGTACGGCATGGCGCAAGAGATTCTAACATGCTTTTAACACTGCCACCATTGAATCGATCCTCTGCTCCGCCATCTTGGTCTGGTATGCGGGAGCCACCGCCTATGACAGGCACAAATTACAGAGGATCATTAGGTCGGCTGAGAGGATCATTGGGAGACCTCTGCCCCCAACTTGACCACCTGTACAACACAAGCCTGCGAGCCAGGGCACTTAGGATTGCAAGTGACCTCTCTCACCCAGGCCTCTGTTTTTTAACCCAACTTCCACTGGGTCGGAGACTCCGGGCCATCCCCACCAAGACCACCAGACAAGAACTCTTTCTTCCCGATGGCTGTCAGCCTCATGAACTCCCTTGACATTCTACCACCCTCTATCAGCGCCCTACCACCTGCATAGGAGCGGTAGACTTCAGCAGTGTTTTTGAAAGATGTATACTGAACTATATGTATATGTAATGTTGATTGTACATTTGTGTATGTATACATTGAATATGTGGTATTACTGTCATTCTAACGTTTTTCCTGCCTTTCCTTCTATGTACCGCTCCATTGTGCCAAACCCAATTCCGGGCTTGACCGAGTCATGCTTGGCGAAATAAAATGATTCTGAAGAAGCGAGAGGACATGAAGGAGGATATAGCAGACAAGCAGTCTGGAACACATTTGAGGAGGGAGTTAAAGAAAACCTGTAGCAAAAACGGCGGCATGCGGCAATAACAAAGTCCCTGAACAGCGGGGATGTAAATATTTACCTTCCTGGCTCCACCGCAGGCGCAGTAGTAGCTCTGCTCTGAGATGGGCGGAAATAGCCGATAGCTGTCGGCCTGCTCTACTGCGCAGGCACAAGTCTCCTGCGCAGTTGAGCGGACGCGACAGAGATCGGCCATTTTAACCTATCTCCGTGCGAAGAGTCCCCGCTGGAGCTAGGAAAGGTAAATCAATCAGGCTTGTCGAGGGAGGGATTGTCGGACACTTCAGGGGAGGCAGCACTTGATTGCCTGCAGCTACAGGGGAGGGGGAAGCCTCATTGGGACCTGAGGCTTCCCCCTCCGGAGGAGAGTACCACCAGGGGAACTTTTTGTTACAGGTTCTCTTTAAGGTCTGGGGCAGAGAGGTACAGTTGAGTATCGTCTGCATACAGGTGGTATTGAAATCCGAATGAGTTGATTAAGTCACCAAGACCGTGCATGAAGATAGAAAAGAGGAGGGGACCAAGGACAGAGCTTTGAGGAACCCCGACAGACTAAGCATGAGGAAAAGAGATCTGCGTAGGAGACAGTGAAGGACCTTCCAGAGAGGTAGGAAGATAACCATGTGTGAGCGAGGCCCTTTATTCCTACATTTGAAAGTATTTGTAGGAGTAAGGTGTGGTCGACCGTCTCAAATGCTGATGACCGGTCAAGGAGGAGTATGGAAAATTCACCTTTGGATTTAGCTGTAAGATCATTAGCCACTTTATTAACCACATGCCGACCGCCCACTACCTATGGGCGGCGGCAAAGTGGCACCCCCAGGACCGCGTAAGGCCGATCGTCAGCAGCGCCTGGGGGACTGAATTGCCGGGGATCGCGCGCAGTGATGCGCACGCATCCGCCGGCATTAGGCTTCGCCCACCTGCGACATCAACCCGCCGGCTGAACCCCTGATCTGCCGCATAGTAAGCGTATAATACGCTTTGTAATGTACACAAAGCGTATTATACAGGCTGCCTCCTGCCCTGGTGGTCCCAGTAATCGAGGCACCACCAGGGCAGGAGGCAGCCCCCCGGTGAGCACACAAACACTGATCCTGCCCCCTGATCGCCCACAGCACCCCTCGGACCCCCCCCCCCCCCCGATCACCCCCTCAGACCACTGTTTGCGCGAAATCACCCCCCTAATCACCCATCAATCACCCCGTCACTATCTGTCAATGCTATATTTTAGATTAGGTCCTAAACTGCCCCATGGGGGCTCCTGATCACCCCCCCCAAACCCTCAGATTCTCCCCAGACCCCCCCCCCCCCCCCCCCCCCCCCCGAGTACTGTATACATCTATCCTCCCCTGTAATCACCCACTGATCACCTGTCAATCGCCCGTCACCACTACCCATCAGATCAGACCCTAATCTGCTCCTTGCGGGCACCCAAATACCCACCCACACCCTCAGACCCTTCCCCTCATCACCTCGCCAGTGCATTGCTTGCATCTATTCTACCCTCTAATCACCCACTGATCACCTATCAATCACCCAGTCACCGCTACCCATCAGACCAGACCCCAAACTAATAAATTTGCAGCTGCTTATACTCCTGAAGTCATTTGAGGCATTTGGTTTCTAGACTACTCCCCACGGTTTAGGGCCCCTAAAATGCCAGGGCAGGTCGCAAAAAAAGTGTCATACATTAGGTATTGCCGTACTCAGGAGAAGTAGTATAATGTGTTTTGGGGTATATTTTTACACATCCCCATGCTGGGTGGGAGAAACCTCTCTGTAAATGGACAATTGTGTGTAAAAATAAATAAATAAAATAAATAGTCATTTACAGAGATATTTCTCCCACCCAGCATGGGTATGTATAAAAATACACCCCAAAACACATACTATTTCTCCTGAGTACGGCGATGCCACGTGACACTTTTTTTGCAGCCTAAGTGCGCTAAGGGGCCCAAAGTCCTATGAGCACCTTTAGGCTTTACAGGGGTGCTTACAATTTAGCACCCCCCAAAATGCCAGGACAGTAAACACACCCCACAAATGATCCCATTTTGGAAAGTAGACACCCCAAAGTATTCAGAGAGGGGCATGGTGAGTTCGTGGCAAATTTCTTTTTTTTTTTTGTGACAAGTTAGCAGAAATGCAAACTTAATTTTTTTTGTCACAAAGTGTTATTTTTGCACTAACTTGTGACAAAAAATAAAATCTTCTATGAACTCACCATGCCTCTTAGTGAATACTTTGGGAAGTCTTCTTTCCAAAATGGGCTCATTTGGGGGGTATTTATACTCTCCTGGAATTCTAGCACCTCATGAAACATGACAGGTGCTCAGAAAAGTCAGAGATGCTTCAAAATGGGAAAATTCACTTTTGGCACCATAGTTTGTAAACGCTATAAATTTTACCCAAACCAACAAATATACACTTATTGGATTTTTTTTTTTTATCAAAGACATGTAGCACAATAAATTTGGACAAAAATGTATATAGAAATTTTACTTTATTTGAAAAATGTCAGCACAGAAAGTAAAAAAAAAAAAAATTTGACAAAAATTCATGTCTTTCTTGATGAATATAATAAAAACTAAAAATCACAGCAGCAATCAAATAGCACCAAAAGAAAGTTGTATTAGTGACAAGGAGGTAAAATTAATTTAGGTGGTAGGTTGTATGACCGAGCAATAAACCGTTAAAGCTGCAGTGGTCTGAATGGGGGGGGGGGGGGGGGCAGTGTCTGGTCCTTAAAGGGGAACTTCAGCCTAAGGGCTCGTTCCCACTATCGCGAATCCGCATGCGTCCAATGCATGCGGATTCGCACATGTAATGCAAGTGGATGGGCCTGTTTCCACTGTAGCGTTGTTGAGGTGCGTTTTTTTCAGCGGTAAAAACGCACAAAAGAGCCAACGAATTCGCCTGCGAGTGGAATGCATGCGAATCGCCGCTAATGTATTTAATAGTAAAAACGCATGCGTTCGTTACATGCGTTTTTACCCGCGATTTCGCACCTTTTTCAATTTTATTTTGCCCTGGCAGTGTCATGGTTAATTTCGCATGGCACCCTGCCATGCGAAATCGCACGCAAAATCGCGGGTAAAAACGCATGCGGAAACGGATCCGCATGCGTTTTTACAAGCGTCGGAATGCCGGCGAAATCGCGTCACAACAGTGGAAACAAGCCCTAAACAAAAACATACTATCATCAAGATACATTAGTTATGTTAACCCTCCTGGCGGTCTATTAGAACCCGCCAGGGGGCAGCGCAGCACTATTTAAATATTTTTATTTTTTTAAATCATGTAACGAGCCTAGGGCTCGCTACATGATAGCTGCTGTACAGCGGCATGCCCCCGCTTCGATCGCTTTCGGCGATCTTTGATCAGGAAATCCCGTTCAAAAAACGGGATTTCCTGAAGGGCTTCTGTCGCCATGGCGACGGGGCGGGATGACGTCATGGACGTCGTGACGTCTAAGGGAGTCCCGATCCACCCCTCAGCGCTGCCTGCCACTGATTGGCCAGGCAGCGCACGGGGTTTGGGGAGGCGGCACGGCGCAGCGATTCAGCGCGGAGCGGCGGCGATTGGACTGCACACGCAGCTAGCAAAGTGCTAGCTGCGTGTTGCAAAAAAAAAAAAGTAAGTAAATCGGCCCAGCAGGGCCTGAGAAATCCTCCTGCTCGGCATAGCACAAGCTCAGCTCGGGCTTACCGCCAGGAAGGTTAATTAGAATATATAGGGTAATATAATCTCTTACCCACCCTGTTTTAAAAGAACAGGCAAATGTTTGTGTTTCATGGGGGCTGCCAGCTTTGTCAATGGGGCAGCCATCTTTTTGGTTAAAAGGAGGTGACAAGGAGCAGGAGACAGTTCCAACTGTCCTGTGTCCTGGTTACCCCTCCCAGCTGCACACGCTAGGCGTCAAATGTCAAAAAAAAAAAATTGCACCAAAACAGCAGAACGAGAACATCATCATCAGAAATCCCATCATGCTTTGCACAGCATCAGGGGAAAAAAGCCCGGGCAGTTTTCTTCTGTGCAGCTAAAAATGAGGCTTGTATAAGAGAAACAAAGTTCTGATGCTGTGAAACTGTTAAACACCAAGCCTTTTCAGTGCTGCTAAGTAGATTTTTAGTCCGGAGGTTCACTTTAAGGGGTTTTATGACTGCAGTTCTCAAGTGGTTAAAAAGCAGTTTCTGTGGAGTGGTTAGAGTGAAAGCCAGACTGGAACTGATCAAGTAGAGAGTTAGCAGATAAATAATGGCTCAATTCTGCATGTACATGGCGTTCAAGTAATTTGGATGCAAATGGTGGAAGTGACACTGGGCGGTAGTTGGAGAGTGTGGTAGGATTGAGAGATATTTTTTTAAATAGCGGTGTCACAACAGCCTTTTTGAGAGGGGACGGAAAGATGCCAGTGGAGAGGGACAGGTTAAATAGCAATGTTCGTGCAGGCATGAGAGATGAGGATAGCTGCAGAATGAAATGGGAGGGAACAGGATCCAAAGGGCTAAAAAGCCATGTCTAAATGTTTTCAAGTTCCAGTGGCTACAGTGCAAAGTATTAAAAAAATGCAAGATGTTCTGCACTGTAGAAAATCTCAGAGGATGTGTCGGAAGCCAAAAGTGACATGAGTGCTGGCCAGGAGGATAGTGAGAGTGGTGAAAAACAATGCAAAGGTCACCACCAAGGCCATCCTGGTGAATCTGGGCTCTGCTGGTGGCAATTTATCAAGGCAGTCAATCCAAAGGACACTGCTGGGATCCATGGATGCAGATCAAGGAGGAAGCCACTTCTCCAGATAAGGCACACACAAGCTTGCTTAGCCTTTGCAAATGCTCATCTGGACAAAGAAGACTTCTGGGCTTCTGCGTTATGGTCAGATGAAACAAAAAATGTAATTGTGTGGTCACAATGATGTTTCCTTCATTTAGCATAAAAAAAAGGAGAAGCCTTCAACCCAAAGAATACCATCCTCACTGTCAAACATGGTGGTGGGAACCTAATGCTTTGGGGGTGTTTTTCAGCCAATAGATCAGGGAACCTAATCACAGTAAACAGCACCATGCAAAAAAGCAATACATGAGGATTCTCAACGACATCATCTGCAGAGAAACTTGGCTTTGGGCACCAGACGACATTTCAGCATGACAATGAACCAAAACAGCGCAAAAGTGGTGTAGAAATGTTTAACAGTCAACATTTTTTTTTAACAGTTAAACTTTATTTTTGTAGAAAACAAGAGAAAGAAAGGTACAGGTTTGCACAACAATATTGGCTTTGATAATCCGTGAACTTATACAGTGTTAACAGCAATCGTGTGTACATAAAACACAGTATTAATACAGTATCAATCATAGGACAATATTCAGTAAAGATAACCAATGAAATGATAAATCCCTGAGGACTTTTTTTTTCCTTCCAACTTTGTGCATATAAAGAGGGAGTGAGATAGTTCGAAAAATACAAGGAGAAGAAGTTCAAAGAGACCAGAAAAAGGAAGCTATAGAAAGAAGAGGTTGTCCATCTCCTACTCAGACCCCCGATCCCCCCACTAGGATATTAATATAGTGCTTTACTCCAAGATAGGAATGAAGTTAGGATCAGTAGGATCCATTATTCTACACTCCCATATACCCCATATTTTAATACATTTCTTGGGGCAACGTTTATTCAAGCATATAGTCCTATATAATGGGAGTACATTGTTCATCGTTTTGGCCCATGAGCCAATAATTGGGACAGAAAGTTTTTTCCATTATTTTAATATTTCTTTTCTCGCCTGAAAGTAAAGTATTCGGACCAAGGTTTGTTTATTTTTGGAAAGAGTGATGTCTCTAAAATGTCCCAATAATAAGAGAGATAAGAGGTTTGTGGCAATTTATCAATCAAAGCGAGCACATCCTTCCAAAAGGAAACAATTATATGTCCAAAATGTATGTATAAAATCACCCAGTTCAGTTAAGCACCTCCAGCATCTATGAGTTGGCTTCAATCATTCTATTTAATCGTTCTGGAGTTAAATAGACTGTGTAAGAATTTGGTTTGGATTATTTGGTCACTAGCTGATACTACTGTAGTGGGAAATTCCTATTAGTATCGTATCCCAGTTTTTGTCCATTTCAGGAACATCAGTTACCCGATTACGATAACATTTGTTGAGTCTATGATTATTAAGCTTAATAACCCTCCCGGCGGTTGATTTTTTTCTGCCAAATAGGCAGAAATCCGTTGTTTTTTTATTTTGGTTTTTTTTTGTTTCATGTAAAGCTACCAGAGTGGTAGCTACATGAAACACCACTAGAGGGCGCATGTGTCCCTCTAGTGCGATCATCGCTGGCATCAATAGCAAACAGGGGAACGCGTACATAACGCGTCCACGTTTGGCTTCTCCTGACGCCATGGCGACGATCGGAATGACGTCATGGACGTCAGCTGACGGCCTGACGTCAGACGCCTCCGATCCAGCCCACAGCGCTGCCTGGAACTCATTGGTCCGGGCAGCGCAGGGCTCTGGCGGGGGGGGGGGGGGGCCTTTTCCACCGCTGTGTGCGGGCGATCGCCGCAGAGCGGCGGCGATCAAGCAGTGCGCGCAGCTAGCAAAGTGCTAGCTGCGCGCACAGCACTTTAAATGGGGCGTATCGCCCCACCAGGGGCCGAGATGGCCTCCTGCGCGGCATAGCCCGAGCACAGCTCAGGCTTACCGCCAGGAAGGTTAATTCCGTGTAAGTAGCTGATAAGGGTTTAGGAAGGTCCTTAGTCATCAGGAGCTGCGCTACTTTGTCGGTTTTTAGGTCAGGAGGTTGTGATCCAAACAGATTATGAGCGTGACGTAATTGTAGGTACCTGATAAGAGGTTTATTTGGAAGGTTAAATTGTTCTTTAAGTACGTTAAACGCAAGTATAGATTTGTCACATTGAATATCCGCTATGTTCTTAATCCCATATCTGGCCCAGATAGCAGGATCTGGGATGGTAGAGAAGTGCCGTAATTGTGGGTTTCTCCATAAGGGTGTATAGCAGGGGTCTCAAACTCAATTTACCTGGGGGCCGCAGGAGGCAAAGTCAGGATGAGGCTGGGCCGCATAAGGAATTTCACAAATCGCGGCGCATCGCCGCCTCTGCCCGCCCCTCTCACTCTTCCTTCACAGAGAGGGGCGGGTAGAGGCGGCGATCCGTGCGGCGATTGACGTCAGGAGGGGCAGAGCTGAAGCTGAAAGCTCTGCCCCTTCCAGAAAATGCCGGCGGATTGCCCCCGGGCGATTTGGGGGCTCTGCAGCCCTCGTTTAGCGGCGGGGATGCGGTGGATTACTTGGGAGCACTGAAGCGAACTGTAAGGAAGCTTTTGTCAGCGAGGGCCACAAAATATATCGAGGGCCGCAAATGGCCCGCTAGTTTGAGACCCCTGGTGTATAGGGAGAGGGGTTACCTGAATTAAAGAGGGGCTCTAGCCACCTTCCAAGCTCTCCAAGTGGTAGTCTTGGCCACCATGGCATTAGTATTAGATTTAGGACCTCTATACGGAAAGTTAGTTAGCTGATCATATGATTCCAACATCGCTGCCTCCGTATTTATAGCTGGATTTGTGCTGTCCTGGGAAAACCACCATCTTATGGTGACCAAGATGGATGCCCAGTAATGTGGCATAGCAAGTCCGCCTCTATGTTTGGGAAGCTGTAGTATATCCAAAGTGATGCGTGGCTGTTTCCAAGCCGAGATAAAGCCCAACATAATTGTATCTAGTTTTTTGAAAACGATAGTGGGAGCCAGATGGGGCATTGGCAGAATAGGTACGTAAATTTAGGGAGAAAAATCATTTTCAGGAGATTAAAGTGAGCGGGAGCCTAATCCATACTGCACATTTAGTTTCCAGCTGGTGGACAATAGTGATTTAGACAAATTACTTTTAATGCCTGACATCATACCAAAGTTGTCGAACAAACGTAGGGCAGTTGTCAGTGAACTATCAGGATTGCTGAAGTATAGTAACAAGTCATCAGCGTATAACGAATTTTCTCATGGAGGTTGCCCAGTTTTAAACCCTCAAGTAGATTAGATTGCCTGATATATGCCGCAACAGGCTCCATAGCAAGTGCAAATAAACTTGGCAAGAGCGGGCACCCTTGTCTGGTACCTGTTCTAATTTTAGTATTGCCTGTTCTAATTTTAGCCTTCGGGGAATCGTCTAGTAATTTTATATAAAATGTCACCAATTCCAAATTTGCGCAGTACGGCCCACAAGTATCTCCATTCAACCGAATCGAACATCTTTTTGGCGTCGAGGGAGGCTATCACTCTTTTTCCAGAATTCAAATGTGAGGCAGCGATGTTGGTTAGTAGTCTACGTATATTGATGTCCGTGCCCTTACCAAGCATAACAGACAACAACATTAACGTTTTACATTAAACATTAGAGAGTCCTGCCACAAATCCAATTGAGAATCTGTGTAGGGAGCTAAAGATCAGGATGATGGCTAGAAAATCCTCCAACCTGAAAGATTTAAAGCTCATTGCTAAAGATGAATGGGCAAAAAATCCTGTGGAAACATGCAAAAGGCTGGTCTGCAATTATAGGAAGTGTTTGCTGTAAAAGCCAATAAAGGCTTTTCTATTCATTGAGAAGGGTATGAATAATTTTGGACTGGACACTTTTTGCTCAAATGTAAATAGAAGCTGAGAAATATGTTTTTTCCCCCCCACAACCATGCCTCTTGTACATCGTCTTATTTTTTGACAGGAAAGGACATAGGCGTCTCCCAAAAGATACTTGCTGGTTGAATAAAAAGTAAATCAGAGCGCATAGCCGCGGCGAACGGGATGGCGGCTTGATCCTGACACTGCGCTAACACGGGGAGCAATTATCAGCTTAGCAGAGAGACTCAGACCCGCGCTTCACGGCGATTTCAGCATCATCTGCTGCGGGAAGCAAGGCTGAGTGAACAACGCCAGCATGAACTCCAGAAAGAGGGTCAAAAACAAGGAAAACTCCGAGTCAGCTGCCCCGCGTGGTAACTCCAAGATGGCGTCGCAACCTCTAGATCAAGAAGAGCTGGAGTTCGATGGCTCAGCATCAGACAACAGCCAGAACACTGATATCTGAAGCCTCCTCGAGAAGAAAGGCATCACCTCCAACAGATCCACAACTTGAAAAGTTTAGAAAGCTGATCAGGCAAGAAGTAACCGACATTAAAGCGGAATATAACCCTGCATTTCAACTTTGCTCTAAAATATTATTTACAGCATATTATATGCAAAAATTTTTTTTTTTTTTACTGGACCAGCATTGGAAGGGTTAAACACAGAGGTTTAAAGTTCCGTGGAGAGATATGCAGAAGTTCAGATAGATACATTCTATTTAGTGAAATGTATCTATTGAGAAATGTTTACACACTCTTTGGCTGTCCTCCAGCTCTTCTCAGTCAGAGAGATGAGTCACATTCAACACTTAGTTACATTTATGTAAACAAAATGTATCTATTTCAGCTTCGGATGCGTCTGCAGAAATCTCCAGGAACTTTAAACCCTGTGTAACCCTTCCAATGCTGGTCTAGTAAAAAAAAAAAAAAAAAAAAAAAAATGCTGGTTGCATATTATATACTGTAAATAATGTTTTAGAGCAAAGTTGAAATGCAGGGTTATACAGTGGAGGAAATAATTATTTGACCCCTCACTGATTTTGTAAGTTTGTCCAATGACAAAGAAATGAAAAGTCTCAGAACAGTATCATTTCAATGGTAGGTTTATTTTAACAGTGGCAGATAGCACATCAAAAGGAAAATCGAAAAAAATAACCTTAAAAGATAGCAACTGATTTGCATTTCATTGAGTGAAATAAGTTTTTGAACCCTCTAACAATAAAAGACTTAATACTTAGTGGAAAAACCCTTGTTTGCACGCTCAGAGGTCAAACGTTTCTTGTAATTGATGACCAAGTTTGCACACATTTTAGGAGGAATGTTGGTCCACTCCTCTTTGCAGATCATCTCTAAATCCCTAAGGTTTCGAGGCGGTCTCTGTGCAACTCTGAGCTTGAGCTCCCTCCATAGGTTTTCTATTGGATTAAGGTCCGGAGACTGACTAGGCCACTCCATGACCTTAATGTGCTTCTTCTTGAGCCACTCCTTTGTTGCCTTTGCTGTATGTTTTGGGTTATTGTCGTGCTGGAACACCCATCCTCGACCCATTTTCAGTTTCCTGGCAGAGGGAAGGAGGTTGTCGTTCAGGATTTCACGATACATGGCTCCGTCCATTTTCCCGTTAATGCGATTAAGTTGTCCTGTGCCCTTAGCAGAAAAACACCCCCAAAGCAAAATGTTTCCACCCCCATGCTTGACGGTGGGGACGGTGTTTTGGGGGTCATAGGCAGCATTTTTCTTCCTCCAAACACAGCGAGTTGAGTTAATGCCAAAGAGCTCTATTTTGGTCTTATCAGACCACAGCACCTTCTCCCAGTCACTCACAGAATCAATCAGGTGTTCATTGGCAAACTTCAGACGGGCCTGCACATGTGCCTTCTTGAGCAGGGGGACCTTGGATTTTAATCCATTGTGGTGTAATGTGTTTCCAATGGTTTTCTTGGTGACTGTGGTCCCTGCTAATTTTGAGGTCATTCACCAACTCCTCCCGTGTAGTTCTAGGATGCTTTTTCACCTTTCTCAGAACCATTGACACCCCACGAGGTGAGATCTTGCGTGGAGCCCCAGAGCAAGGTCGATTGATGGTCATTTTGTGCTCCTTCCATTTTCGAACAATCACACCAACAGTTGTCACCTTCTCTCCCAGCTTCTTGCTAATGGTTTTGTAGCCAATTCCAGCCTTGTGCAGGTCTACAATTTTGTCTCTGACATCCTTGGACAGCTCTTTGGTCTGTTGGAGAGTTTGGAGTCTGCTTGATTGATTGATTCTGTGGACAGGTGTCTTTTATACAGGTGACTAGTTAAGACAGGTGTCCTTAAAGGGACTCCGAGCAGTGCAGAAACTATGGAAAGATGCATATCATTTTAAAGCTCTCTTTCTCCTCTTCCCAATGATATATAAACCACCACCCTACGTCTTTTAGTTTTCGCTATTTTCGCAATTGAAATTGCCGCGGCCGCGATTTCGATCGCGAAAATAGATAAAATGATATCCATCAGCCATAGTTATATTGTATTACACAGGACGACACTTTCCCCAGTGTCAGCAGCTTCATTCTGCTGAATGCAGCTGCTGACTTTGACCAAAAGTCGCCCTGTGTAATACAATATAAATATGGAAAGATGGATATCATTTTAAAGCTCTCTTTCTCCTCTTTCTGACGACACCTAAATCGTTGCCCTACGCCTTTTAGTTTTCTCTATTTTCGCGATCGAAATCGCTGCCGTGGCAATTTCAATCGCGAAAATAGCGAAAACTAAAAGGCGTAGGGTGGCGGTTTATATATCATTGGAAAGAGGAGAAAGAGAGCTTTCAAATGATGTGCATCTTTCCATAGTTTCTGCACTGCTCGCAGTCCCTTTAATGAGGGTGTCTAATTGAGTAGAAGTGTCTAACCACTCTGTGGGAGCCAGAACTCTTAATGGTTGGTAGGGGTTCAAAAACTTATTTCACTCAATGAAATGCAAATCAGTTGCTATCTTTTATTTAAGGTTATTTTTTCGATTTTTCTTTTGATGTGCTATCTGCCACTGTTAAAATAAACCTACCATTGAAATGATACTGTTCTGAGACTTTTCATTTCTTTGTCATTGGACAAACTTACAAAATCAGTGAGGGGTCAAATAATTATTTCCTCCACTGTATTCCGCTTTAATAAGAAGCTGGGCTCAGAACTTCTTAAAGAGATACGCATCTTGAGCCATCGCACAAGGGGGCTCGAAGAAAGGATGGACAATGCTACAACTGTCCTAGTTGCTCATGAGGAAGAGGTTTCCTCCATAAAAGCAGAACTGCAAGACCTAAAGACACAAATGGAGGACTCGCAAAACAGGGCCAGTCGTGGCAACTTGCGCCTCAGAGGAGTCCCTGAATCAATCGTGGACCTGACAGGCACAGCAATTGCCATGTTCCAGGAATTAGACCCGGACATACCAGTAGAGCGCCTGGAAATGGACAGAATCCATCGGGCCTTAACGAAGCAACTCCCGAATGGGGTGCCAAGAGATATCGTTATAAAATTTCATTACCAGACAAAAGAAACTCATGTTAGCAGCTCGGGATAAGCAGCACATTCAGTTTCAAGATTTCCAATATGAAATATATGGCAAAAACGTCGTGAGCTGAAGCCCTATTTGCAAATTCTGCGGGAAAAGAAAATACAAAACCGCTGGGGATTCCCCTTCCAGGTGCAGTTTACACACGATGGGAAACTATACACCGTCCGATCCCTAGATGAAGCTCGAGATAAATTTCAACTACTTGGATGGCAACTCGCTCCAGCTACCCCATCAAAACCAGGATCTCAGGCCTCGCAAGCATCAAGGGCCTCGGACAGTCCTGCACGCAGCCCCTCACAAAGCCAGAAGCCTGAGCGTTATAAAGCCTTACAGCAACTCTCCACGCAGGTGTTCCAGGATGTTCGCTGACAGCTACACTGGGTCGCAGATGAGTATATTGATCTTGCTAGTCCTTTTATAACTATATGTATATGCGCCATTCCCGTGGCGAGGACTGAACTTTAGAACATGCGCCAATATAACTTCGGCCCAGCCATTACTGGGATGGCGTACTTCTAAAAGGCCTGTCCTGGGCTATAGCGAGCCCCACGCTGATGCATATTACAACTTTAATAGAGAACCCTAACAGGCGTTTTTGTAATGTTAGCAAGGCTGACACTGCAGATAAGTTTACATGGCAGCTATTTCTTGCATCTGAGTCGCTGAACTATTTTCTGATTGATAGGTTCATACCACTTGTTTTATACGCCTCCGAAAGACCATGGTCGTCAGTGTGGATGCCCTCAGAACACGATCTGGGACATATGCTAGGTGATATATGACAATGCTTGAAGACCGCCTGTCTTTTCCCCTTTTCTTATATATACGCGAAGGACAAATATGGAGCCAACACACTCAGGGCGCAGTTTGTTAAGTTGTGCACGTTTTTGTTTTAGTAGCGGATTTCTGACAACCTGGAAATATGATCAGATAGTCTGATCCCTATTGATGTTCCTGGAGTAATGATCATACCTGTTATCTGTTATAAGTTATGTAATCCTGTACTTACGATGTTTTAGAAATTGTAAGGCTTGGTGATGTATTCTCCACAGTCAGGATGCAACGCATGAGCTGACGTGAAGGAGGTACATACACTAGCACAAGGAAACAGGCTATCCCTAGTATAGTGGAGGGGAGGACTGACTCCAATAGTAGATTGTGGCGCACAGAGCCGGTGCAGATCCGACAGCCACAAACAATACTTTTGCTATAACGTCTCAGCGCAAAGTAGCGCTGAGCGCATAAACCAGAACTGAGGAGATCAGGACAGGTGGACAGAATGAACGCTTTCTGGCTAGCCGCTACTTAGTGACAGCAAGCGTCCAAAACAAGACAGACTGGAATGAGGCAGCCAATGCGTTTGCAGCGATGGCGTGCCTCACAAAGACAGGACAGGATAGTCAGGAAATAGCAGGATCAAGATAGATGAACGTAACACAGACAAAAATACAATAAGTATGTTTTCCTAGCGTATTACAATTACAGCTATCAATGAAACTATTTGTAACGTCTGACTAACATATGTATATATCGGCAATGAACCGATATATGACAATAGCAGGAACAGTTCGTGTACGTATACATCAGCGACACTGATGTATCAACGTAACACGAATACAAGGAAAATAATTAACGTGCTGGTATGCATATATATTGGCAATGAACCAATATATGATGCAAAGACCAGCAAAGTATCTTTAGAACAAGAAACACGATCGGGGGCTGAAGCGACAGCAAGACAGGCTTCAACTGAAGCTATGAAAACCCGAGGAGTCCTGCAGGAAGCAGATCTTTATACTGAGGTCATCCAATGGGAGCAGACATGCAGATTCCCACACAGGTGAATGATAATCAGTCACAAGCTGACAGCAGGGAAAGGCAGACAAAGCTATGCAGCTTGCATGGAAAGAGATCAGAACTACCTGAGCTGCAGCACTACTACTTCCAGCAATACCTGCTGCAGCAGCGATCATGACAGAAATATGTACGAAATTGTTTTACAAGAAAGCCTACGTTCATCCTGAGCTCTGATGGGGTGGAATCCACTATGCGCACCTTAGCTGATGCGAAAGGCCCCAAACCTAGCCGTTGCTTCACTTGGCCTTATGATTTAAGTTTGTGCATGCTCCCTGTTATACGATGCCTCTCAAAGTTCCTCAACAGACTCTCTAAATAAGGGAGACTCGAGCGAGGATACCAGATGTCCTCGGACATCACCACTATTACCGTGAAACGGATACCCAAGAGATTGTCTGGTCTCCGCAATTTTTACCCGGGACCAGACTCTCACCGTCTTCATGTCTTTCTTTCTCTTTATAATTCTTTTCTTTCTTTCCTCTTTACTCCCCTTCTCTCTCCCTAAAATCCCCCGGGCAGGAATCTTAGTAATGTGGTTAGAGGTAACCCCAACGTTATTCATAATTAGCACGCCTCTCCTATATAAAATGAAATGGCGCTAAAAATAGCCTCCTTTAACGTGCAAGGTGTCAATGACCTGGTAAAGAGATCTAAAACATTTAATTTCTTCCAGTCAGCGCATGCAGATGTGCTCTGTCTGCAAGAAGCTCACCTGCTACGGAACAAAACTCCAAAGTTCTTTCACCGCACATTTTCACAGGTTTATACAGCTAGCGATAATGTGAAACAGCGTGGAGTCTTAATCGCCTTTAGAAGAGCAGTCAATTTTGTTTGTCATAAGGAGATCAAAGATCCCAGTGGGCGCTTTCTTATGCTAATGGGTAGTATACTAGATAATGATATTAAATTTGTTACTTACTATGCTCCTAACAGAAATCAAGTCCCATTCTTTGCTAACCTACTCCGTATGATTGATACTCATGCGAGAGGACCTGTAGCGCTTTGTGGAGACTCTAACATGTGTTTAAACCCAATTATCGACAGGTACCCTAATGCCTCTCCTATAATTGACAAATCTGAGAATAAAAACGCTAAATCTCTAAGACAGCTACTCGGAAACCATAACATTGTGGATTGCTGGCAAGAACTCCATGCCTGTAAAGAGGGTTTCACTCATTACTCCGCCCCACATAAATCCTACTCCAGGATCGATCCTTGCTTTATTTCCACCGCCCTTGTACCACCACAACTGGGGTCTTCATGGGTGCTACAGGTCCCATGGTCCGACCATGACGCATTGCTAACCACTCTCACATCTGTCGTATCTAGGCCCAATGAGCGAAACTCGTCTCTGAACCAAGCATTACTCTCTGATCCGATCATTAAAGCAGAAATCAAAAAAGCAATCATGGAATACTTTAAATATAATAAGGCAGAAGAAAACATAACGTATAACTGTGTGGAAGGCCCACAAGGCAGTCCTCAGGGGTCGTTTAATTCAGCTAGCGGCGGGGAAAAAAAAAAAGAGAAAAAATAAAACAGCAAGTGGCTCTGGAAAGAGATTACTTGGAAAAATTTTAGTTGTTCAAGCAGTTACCAACTAACGAGCATAAATTTGATATGGACAGAGCTCGTGAAGCTTATAACCTCTTTTTCCCTGCAGGCTGAAAGGCATCTAAGATGGCAAAAATTTAAATTCGCTTATAAAGCCAATAAACCTGACTCCTTTCTGGCCAGGAGACTAAGGTACCCTGATCTTAAAAAAATCTTATACGCCCAAAGAATGGGCAGGACTCACACACCTCTAATCCTGCCAAAATAGTGGAAATCTTCAGAGAAAACCTAGATCGCTTATATAACAAAACTGACTCCGTAAATAATAACCTCCTAGAGCATGTATTTAAGGAACTACAACTTCCAACTCTGTACACAGACTCCAAACTAAGGCTAGAGGGATGTATCACGGATGAGGAGATCAAATTAGCTATCAAAACCCTTGCACCCAACAAGAAACCGGGCCCTGACGGGTTTACAGCATTATACTAGAAATCTTATGTAGACTTACTGGGTTCTCCACTCAGTGATGCATTCAACTGCATATTGAATGGAGCTCAATTTAAAAGTGAAAGCAATACAGCAAGTATTTGTATGATTCCTAAGCCAGGGGTGGATTTAACTCAGTGGGCAAATCATAGACCAATCTCACTTTTGAATATTGATTTAAAGATTTTAGCAAAAGTACTAGCCTCATGATTATGCACTATGATCGGAGGATTAGTTGACGGGGACCAATCGGGATTCATGCCGGGGCGGCAAGCGGGGGATAATGTAAGGCGTTTGTTTCACATTATCAATGAAGCGCATACTCAAAAATGCCCTATAATGTTATCGCTTGATATTCGAAAAGCCTTCGATACTGTACCCTGGAAATACTTATTCCACCTCCTCGAGCTGTGGGGATTTGGCCCCCACTTCATGACTTGGCTGGGAGCCATGTACTCCGAACCTCAGGCATTTGTACAATATAATGGTTTCAGGTCGACGCGCTTTCGTATCTCAAGAAGCACACGCCAGGGCTGCCTGTTGTCCCCTTTATTACTTGCACTGGCTATAGAGCCCCTTGCAGCCATGATCAGAACAAATCCAGATATAGGGGGTATAACAATTAACGGGACATTGCATAAAATTAACTTCTATGCAGACGATGTAATGCTTTCCAACCCCTCCATCTCCCTGCCAAATCTATCCATAATGTTAACACAATTTGAAGATATCTCTGGTTTAAGCATAAACAGCAAAAAAAATCAAAAGCCCTAAATGTCACCTTAGATAACCCTACTGTCAAAAGGCTTCAAAATAGCTTTGAATTCATATGGGAGCCTAATTAATATACCTAGGAATATCATTGACAAGTACATACCAGGATGCCTTTAAAGCAAACTACCCTGCCCTTTTGAGTAAAATTAAAGCGCTACTGAATGGCTGGAAGGGACACTATATCTTGGCTTGGAAGGCTAGCAGCGGTTAAAATGGTAATTTTGCCTAAATTATTGTATTATTTTAGAGTCTTACCTGTGTTAGTGCCTACAAGCACTCATTCAACTACAAAAAAATGGTGGAGTCCTATATATGGGGAAACATTAAACCTAGGATAGCTAAGAAAGTGCTTCACAGGACTAAAAGCGGAGGGCTGGGGCTCCCAAATATATCCAAATATTATCAAGCAGCGCAAGTTGCACAAATAGTGCTATGGCACGCCACCTCCAGAATTCCAAAATGGGTACTTTTAGAACGGGAACTCAGTAAGCCAACACAACTTTCCAACTTATGGGTAGACCTCTCAGCTCGCAAAAAGATAGATAACCCATTAATACGACACTCTTAAGGTATGGGACCAGGTCTAACGAAAGGGTAACTTAATGTCCTCCCATAGACCTTTATCTATGATAATAGGTCATCCTCTCTTCACATTAGGCTTATCTAACGCTGGGACATTACCAATAACCTTACTATGGTCTACGATTTGCTCACTAATACGGGCATCAAACCCTTCCAAACGTTGGTGGAGGGAGGGAAATTGCCAAGCTCTGAAGTTTTCAGGTATCTTCAAGTAAAACACTTTATACAAAAATTGACAGCAGGTTCAGAATCTCTGCTAACACCCACTATTTTTGAACATAAATGTTACACAGACCCATTCGCTCCAGGCATAATTTCCACAATCTATGCCCGTTTGGTTGCCACTCCTAGACAGCCCAAACCCTCATATATTAAAGTGGGAACGTGAACTAAATGTGCAGCTGGATACTCCAGACAGATAAGATATGGCTAAATGTGCACAAATCCTCAATTTGCTCTAATGTTGTTGAAACAAATATTAAAGTGTTATTTTGGTGGGATCTCACACCTCATAGAATGGCTAAATTTAGTCAAAAGAACTCAGAACGCTGCTTTCGCGGCTGCTTGCAAGAAGGAACATTTTCACACATATGGTGGAAATGCCCCAAGGTCAGGAGGCTGTGGAACAAATCTATGCAATTGCTGGCAATTCCTTCCCCAAGTCTCCTGAGGTTGCTTTGTTGGGGCTCCAGCCGGAAGGAGTCTCCAATAAACACTTCAAGCTAATTACGCATATACAAATACTGCCATTATATACTTTCAGCAACCAAACAGGTCATAGCTGCCGCATGGAGAACCCCCTCACTTCTGTATCAGTCTGTCTTGCAAAGACTTGGTCAAGCTATGTTTAATGACAAAATGAGGGCAATCTTACTTGATAAGCATGCACTGTTTGAAAAAAACCGGGAACCACTTTATTCCCAATATTACCACGTACTCCCTCCTCTCTCGCTGCGAACCTTGTGAAAAATAGGTGTGTATCATAAAGTGGCTATAGTCAGTACAAGACGCTGCCCGGGGAAATAACTCCTCTTTTCTCTTTCTCCCTTCTTCACTTTCTTCCTACTTTCCCTTACTTTTTTGTCCTCTTGTTTGTTTATATACAATTGGCACCCTAACCTCCCTGGCGGTTAATTTTTTTTTGCCAAATAGGCAAAAATCCTTTTTTTTTATTTTTTTTTTTGTTTCATGTAAAGCTACCAGAGTGGTAGCAACATGAAACACCACTAGAGGGCGCATGTGTCCCTCTAGTGCGATCGTCGCCGGCATCAATAGCAAACAGGGGAACGTGTATATAATGCGCTCCCGTTTGGCTTTTCCTGTCGCCATGGCGACGATCGGAATGACGTCATGGACGTCAGCCAGCGTCAGATGCCTCTGATCCAGCCCATAGCGCTGCCCGGAACTCATTGGTCCGGGCAGCGCAGGGCTCTGGCGGGGGGAGGCCTCTTCTGCCGCTGCGTGCGGGCGATCGCCGCAAAGCGGCGGCGATCAGGCTGTGCGCGCGGCTAGCAAAGTGCTAGCTGCGCACACAGCACTTTAAATGGCGAAAATCGCCCCACCAGGGGCTGAGATATCTTCCTGCGCGGCATAGCCCAAGCTCAGCTTGGGCTTACCGCCAGGAAGGTTAAATCTTTCAACTAGGTGTACGTGCATACAGACACCCCCTTGGTGTATTCTGGGGAATACGTTCTTAGTAATGAGCCGCATTGAAAGACAATTTTGCTATACCAACAATGCCCCTATTAGTGATGCAACATGTTTAAACCTTGCATTATAGGTAGGTGCTTCTCTCCAAAATTACCAATATTGGGAATGTATAATGAGGAAAAAGCTGCATATCTTTCTGTGTTTTATCTTTTTTTTCCTTTAGTATACACCACTTCTGTATGATGAGGTTAGGTGGTATAAGCAAAATGTACACCAACTGATTCTTCTGCTTACTGTTATTTCTGGATGACCTGTTTGTTAAAAAATTCTTATTCAATAAAAATTGACAAAAAAAAAAAAAAAAAAGACAGTAAAGTCAACATTTGCCAGGGGTATAAATAGTTATGGGCAGCACTGTAAACATTTACAGTGCAGGTGGAAAAAATATGTGAACCCCTAGACTAATGACATCTACCCAGTTTTGGGTTTGCTTTTCCCAAGAAGCATTGCCTGATGTGAATGATGCCTCGCACAAAAGAGCTCTCAGAAGACCTACAATTAAAGCGGAATATAACCCTGCATTTCAGCTTTGCTCTAAAACATTATTTACAGTATATTATATGCAACCAGCATTTTTTTTTACTAGACCAGCATTGGAAGGGTTACACAGAACTTTAAAGTTCCTGGACAGAACTGCAGACGCATCCGAAGCTGACAGAGATACATTTTGTTTACATAAATGTATCTAAGTGTGGCATGTGACTCACTCTGACTGAGAAGGAGCTGGAGGACAGCCAAACCGTGTGTAACATTTATCACTTGTTACATTCTATGTAGTTAAATGTATCTGAACTTCTGCATATCTCTCCAGGGAACTTTAAGGGCCCGTTTTCACTATCGCGAATCCGCATGCGTTATCCGCATGCAGATTCGCATAGCCAATACAAGTGGATGGCCCTGTTTCCACTTGTCAGTTTTGCTGTGCGTTTTTCTGTGCAGGATTTTTCTGCATGGCACAGCCCTCAGAATTCGCCTGCGTGTGGAATGCAGGCGAATCGCACGCAATGTATTTAATAGGGAAATCGCATGCGTTTCCCCATGCGTTTTTTGACGCTAATTCGCATGCGATTTCGCATAGGTACCCATGTTAATTCACACAGGCAGTGACATGGTTAAAAACGCTTCACCCTAACCTATGCGAAATCGCAGCAAAAACGAATGCGGAATCGCACCCGCATGCGATTTGCCTGCGGTGATTCGCCAGCGATTCTGCAACGCAATAGTGGAAACGGGCCCTAAACCTCTGTGTTTAACCCTTCCAATGCTGGTCTAGTAAAAAAAAAAATGCTGGTTGCATATAATATGCTGTAAATAATGTTTTAGAGCAAAGTTGAAATGCAGGGTTATATTCCGCTTTAAGAATTGACTTGAATAAAGCTGGAAAGGGTTATAAAAGTATCTCCAAAAGCCTTGCTGTTCATCAGTCGAGAGTAATGCTTCATACACACTTGAGATAAAAGTCTTTAGAAAATGAAAGATCACAGACCAATTTTACCCCCTTCCATGTAGTATGAGAGCCATACTCTACACAGTCTATTCTATGGAGCTGCACTCCCCAACAAATAAAATCTTTGCAAGATGCTGCACACAAAGATGCCCGTACACACTCAAAAGATCATTATCTGCAAAAGATCTGTTCCTGCAAAATATCCATTCCTGCAAAATGCATTCATAGTCTATGAGATCTGCAGATCATCATACACACTTGGTTTAACAGACAATCATCTGCAGATCAGATTTACCAGGGTGGATTTTCAGATCTGCAGATGATTGCCAGATATGCAGATGAAGTCTGTTAAACCAAGTGTGTATGATGATCTGCAGATCTCAGACTATGAATGAATTTTGCAGGAATGGATATTTTGCAGGAACAGATCTTTTGCAGATAATGATCTTTTGAGTGTGTACGGGCAACTGTGTGTGCAGCATCCTGCAAAGATTTTATCTGATGGGGAGTTCAGCTCCATAGAATAGACTGTGTAGAGTATGTCTCTCATACTACATGGAAGGGGGTAAAATTGGTCTGTGATCTTGCCTTTTCCAAAGACTGTTATCTCAAGTGTGTATGAAGCATAAGACAAATTGTCTATTAATGGAGTAAGCTTAGCACTGCTGCTACTCTCCCTAGGAGTGGCCAGCTTGTAAAGATGACTGCAAGAGCACAGCGCAGAATGCTCAATGAGTTGAAGAAGAATCCTAGAGTGTCAGCTAAAGACTTACAAAAGTCTCCGGCATATACTAACATGGCGGTTAGTGTATCTATGATACATTAAAAAAAATAAAAAGAATGGCTTTCATGGGAGGATACCACAGAGAAAGCCACTGCTGTCCAAAAAAAATTGCTGCATGTGTAAAGTTTGCAAAAGAACACCTAGATGTTCCACAGCAGTACTGGCAAAATATTCTGTGGACAGATAAAACCAAAGTTGAGTTGTTTGGAAACACAACACTATGGCCTCGATTCATAAAAGTGCTGTCGGTAAGGTAAACTCGAGCGGGGAAACACCGCTGTCGGTATTTCAGCCTTCAGGGTGGTAATTCATAAAAATGTTTCTAGTTGTGATAGGCGTGCGGAGATATTCCGCTGTAGGCTAGCGTTAGGCTGTCGGGAGACATGCGGAAACAGGAGAAGCAGGCGGAGTCCCTCCGTGCAGTGTTCTCTCTGCAGCTGCTTGGGAGGTCTGTCCCATTCACTGCAATGTATTCCGCACGCTTCTCGCCACATCAGAGGTAGCGGTAATCCCCGTCTGCATACCGCTTCCTCTAACCTTTATGAATTGACATTTGTTACTTTTGTTAAGATAATCACCGCACAAGGCGGTGATTTATCACTCTGCTCGCGAATGTCGGCTTTTCATGCGGAAAAAGCCTTTATGAATACAGATTTTGCTGTGTGGTCGGTAAAGTGAGCCGTTTTCAGCATTTCCGCATGCGGGAATGCTTTATGAATCAAGGCCCATGTGTGGAGAAAACAAGGCACAGCACACAACACCTCATCCCAACTGAAGTATGGCGGTGGGGGCATCATGGTTTGGAGCTGCTTTGCTGTGACAGGGCCTGGACGAAATGCTATCAAAGGAAAAATGAATTCCCAAGACATTTTGCAGGAGAACTAAAGCCATCTGTCCACCAGCTGAAGCTCAGCAGAAGAGGAGTGTTGCTACAGGACAACAACCCAAAGCATAGAAATAAAGCAACAGAATGGCTTTAACAGAAGAAAATACGCCTTCTGCAGTGGCACAGTCAGAGTCCTGTCCTCAACTTGATTGAGATGCTGCGGCATGACCTCAAGAAAGCGAGTTCCATCAGGCATCCCAAGAATATTGCTGAACTAAAACAGTTCTGTAAAGCAAAATAGTCAAAAATCACTCCTGACCGTTGTGCACATCTGATCTGCAACTACAGGAAACATTTGGTTGAAGTTAATGCTGCCAAAGGAGGTTCAACCAGTTATTAAATCCAAGGGTTCATATACCTTTTCCACCTGCACTGTGAAGGTTTACATGGTGTGTTAAAAAAAACATGGAAATATAAAATTATTTGTGTGGTATTAGTTTAAGCACACTGTGATTGTCTATTGTGACTAAAGGTGCATACACACATCAGACTATAGTCTTTGGAAAATGAAAGATTACAGACCAACCTTACCACCTTTCATGTAGTATGAGAGCAATACTCTACACAGTCTATTCTATGGAGCTGAACTCCCCATCAGAAAAAAATCTTTGCAAGATGCTGCACACACTCAAAAGATCTGTAGCTGCAAAAGATCTGTTCCTGCCAAAAATCCATTCCTGCAAAATGCAATGATAGTCTATGAGATCTGCAGATCATCATACACACGATTTAACTGACATTCATCTGCAGATCAGATCCACCAGGATGGATTTTTTAGATCTGCAGATGATTGCTTGATCTGCAGATGAATGTCAGTTAAATCATGTGTGTATGATGATCTGCAGATCTCATAGACTATCATTGCAATTTGCAGGAATGGATTTTTGGCAGGAACAGATCTTTTGCAGATACTGATCTTTTGTGTCTGTACAGCATCTGTGTGTGCAGCATCTTGCAAAGATTTTTTTCTGATGTGGAGTTCAGCTCCATAGAAAAGACTGTGTAGAGTATGGCTCTCATACTACATGAAGGGTGGTAAGATTGGTCTGTGATCTTTCATTTTCCAAAGACTATCGTCTGATGTGTGTATGAGCCTTTAGATGAAGATCAGATAACATTTTATGACCAATTTGTGCAGAAATCCATATAATTCCAAAGGGTTCACATACCTTTATTGCTACTGTAAATGCTAGCGTTTGGATGTTTGTTAATCACACAACAATGGCTTAACTGATTTGAATAAAATTTGGCACAGTACATTACCTGGAACATAGGATACTTTTTATCCCCATAACCAGAAAGTGGTCAGAGACAAATACAAATTTCACTGGGAGAAATGTAAACTGCAGCCATTCTTACACTGTTAATGGTAGGGTTCTCAAACTTTGCACAGTTGGTCAATGGGTGACTGGGATTATTATTCAGAAAAGTGGGTGGAGCCTACAAAAGCCAACCAAAATGCACCCATTTTCAAGAGTAATATTTTATTTCTGCCATTCTTGCACTTTTAAAGAAAACCTGAACTGAAAATTAAAAGTCAAAATAAACATACACAAGTCATACTTACCTCCTGCGTAGTCTACTCCTCAATCTCTTTCTCCTTTCCCGCGTCCTGTTTGTCCACTGTGATCAAGGGAATTCTCCATCCTCCATTTTGAAAATGGCCATTACCCCATAACAGCTTCCTGGTCAGCACACTGTTAAACTGTAATATCACCCACTTGAGCCATAGGGAAACAACATTACTTGGCACATCAGTTGTCCTCTCAGCTATAACTGACAGCAACTGATATTTCAGTTCTGACAAAATGTCAGAACTGGAAGGGATCATTGTCAGAAGAAAATGGTGCGCTTCTAAAAGGAACTGATGGCAAGGTAACTATGTAATGTTCATTTGAAGTTACCTCATGTGTTTATTTTAAATAATTTTACTCAGTACAGGTTCCCTTTAATGGCACAAGCCTCAGACCTAGGACAGTTGGTCATTTTGCGACTGGGGTTCAAATTCAGGAGGGAGCCACAGCCAGATTGGTTTCATTTCAATGCAAATTAGTGATGCCAAAGACCGCAAAGCTCACAAATTCATTAAATTGAGTAATTGTGTGTAGAGTTCGAAAAAGTGGGCGGAGCCAACACCGGCCAAATACATGCCCGGGCAACGCCAGGCCATCAGCAAGTATAAAATAAATGGCAAACAGTTGGGACCATCAGACTTGTAGAAGGACTTAGGAATACTGGTTGATAACAAGTTAGGTAATTGTATACAATGCCAAGCAGCAATAGCGAAAACAAATACAAATCTGGGATGCATAACATGGGAAATCATATCTCAAGATGTTAGTGTACTACTTCCTCTGTATAAATCACTGGTGAGGGCCCATCTGGAGTACGGGATACAGTTTTGGGCACCACACTATAGAAAGGACACTAAACTTCCAGAACAAAAACAAAGACAGAAAACTAAATTAATCAGAGGGCTGGAAGAACTCACTTACCAAGAAAGGTTGGACAAATTGGGCTTATTTAGCTTGGAAAATAGGCAACTGAGAGGTGACCTGATTAACATGTATGAATATATCAGAGGGCAAAACAAGGTTTTCTCCTTCATTTTCCTCCCCTTCTCCTCAGATGCAGCTAGTTCCGTCTGATTGGCTGAAGCTTCTATCCCTACCTTGCTTGTTCCTGATTGGCCACCCCCTCTACACTCACGCCGCATACATGGGCATCCCCCACCGCAACTATGGGCACGCCCAGCATCCATGGGAAACCTCCCCCCACTGCTGCCACATCCAAGGGTATCCCCCCACAACATCATCTACCATCTACCTTGCGCACACAGTCTCACCTTATCATGGTTCAAGGCACTGGAGTTCCAATCTATACTCTCTGCACTACCGCTGCCCTGTACGCAGTAAGTATAGAAAGGAACTCCAGCACCTGGAACCATGAGGTGAGTATGTGTGTGCGGCATTTATTCCTATCCGTTGCGATATGTAATGCTGCAGGGAGTAAAGATTGATGTAATGACATCAGGATTGGATTCTCCTTACTACATAAAAATCACTGAAATCAAAAATGTGGACAAATCAATATCAGGTATGTAAGTGGCTGACTCAGTCCTGACTCAGACAGGAAGTGACTACAGTGTGGCCCCCTTACTAATATGAAATTCTAACTATAAAAAACACTTTCTTAGCAGAAAATGGCTTCTGAGAGCAAGAAAGATAAAAAGGGGAATTTCTCATCAGTGAGGGTCACACTGTAGTCACTTCCTTTCTGAGTCAGGACTGAGTCAGCCACTTACATACCTGATATTGAACTCTTTCAGGCACAGAACGAAAACAAGGGAACACAGCAGTTATTTGTGTGCTAGGCACTGTACATACTTATTTTCTAGACAAAAGAAAAGATCTCACAACGCACCATCTTTGCAAAAAATATATAAAGATTATAATTTTATTAGTCCTTAATAGTACATAAACAGACTACACAATACAACACCATGAAAACTAAACAGGGTAGACAAAACAGTAATAAAAACACCCCATAATAAGGGTAGAGTGGCTGCAGAAATAAGTATAATTGTATATACACCAGCGTATTGGCAGCTAGCAGCAGGTATCAAAAATTAGGAATATAAATTAATTTCATGCATCACGTTTCACAAAAAAAGCAGAGTAATACAATAATTCAAATATGGCAAGGATCTAATATAAATATTTACTATCACTAGCTCTCCTCACCCAAAATTAATTGATATAGATCATAGTAGTGCAAACAGTGCAAAGATAATTAAGATCCATAATATACACGCCCCTCTGTACGCCTGCACCAATGAGCTACTCGCTCCTAAGGCCGACACGGAGGATGCAACGTACGTACCCATCCCCACATCGCAGTGCAATAAGCCGTCCAATCCCGGCTGCCTATGACGTCCGCTTCCGTGGACGTCAGCATCACCATGGATACGGGTAAACATACCCAAAAGACACAGCAATATCTCCTCCTCCTAGCAATCCGGGAGGACAGAGAACACTGCCTGGTCCTGGATTGGCTTGTTGGAGATATAATCACAGGGGCGCAGGCGACAGGGTGCGCAGGAACACAGCTAATCTCTAAGTCAAAGTCTAATAGTGGTTATAAATTATAAAGACTGTTAATTCCAAACTTATTAGTATATCAAATCACAACATTAAAGGGAGGAGGCATAAGAAACTACACATCAAAACATGGCACCTACAAGGGGTTCCTAAAAGAATGGGACAAGCATAAGACATCCAGCCAATTACCAAGGGGAAATTACAAGGACACATGACCTAGTGTCCATATACATTAGGGTAATCTTGAGACACTTATCAAAACCCAGTACTGTGTTTGTTATTTCTCCAAAAAGACACTGAACTCGTTGCGATAGCTGAAGTCCAGGGGCCCCTTCGCTTCAGTTTTGGAAATCCAAAAGGATTCTCGTTGTGAGAGGAGCCGCTCCCGGTCTCCTCCCCTTCTTGGCGCCACGACAGCGACCAGTCCCACCATTTTCAGGAGGGAGGGGTCGCTGCCGTGGCCCGCAAAGTGTTTAAAAAGCCTGGGCACCCCTCCATTTTTACGGACAGAACGTATGTGTTCCACCAATCTTTCCCGCATCGGGCGTGCCGTCTTTCCAATATAGAAAAACAAACAGGGACACAGGAGGGCATACACCACAAATTCAGTCCTGCATGTGATGAAATCCCTAATCTTAAAAAGTGTAGAACCCAATCTCACTTGTTTTGCCTTTACAATGTGTGGACATGTGGGACAACGTCCACATGGGAATGTTCCCACGATTTTGTTGCTGGTTAACCAGGTCTCCCGTCTGGGGGGCACAAATTCACTATTTGTCAACATTGAACCCAGCGTGGTTCCCTTCCTAAATGCCAACATTGGGGTCTCTGCTACTCTAGGGCTCAGACCCACATATTGTTCCAGTATTTGCCGATTACGTCTCACCTTGTAGGTGCCATGTTTTAATGTGTAATTTCTTATGCCTCCTCTCTTTAATGTTGTGATTTTATATACTAATAAGTTTGGAACTAACGGTCTTTATAATTATAGCCACTATTAGACTTTGACTTCGAGATTAGCTGTGTTCCTGCGCGCCCTGTCGCCTGTGCCCCTGTGATTATATCTCCAATAAGCCAATCCAGGACCAGGCAGTGTTCTCCATCCTCCCGGATTGCTAGGAGGAGGAGATATTTCTGTGTCTTTCGGGTAGGTTTACCCGTATCCATGGTGATGCTGACGTCCACGGAAGCGGACGTCATAGGCAGCTGGGATTGGACGGCTTATTGCGCTGCGATGCGGGGATGCGTACGTACGTCACATCCTCCGTCTCAGCCTTAGGAGCGAGTAGCTCATTGGTGCAGGCGAACAGAGGGGCGTGTAGCTTCTACGCTATATGTAAGCGCCCTTCCCTCCATGGCGTTTATGGTTTACCAACACGCCATAAGGTCTGAACATCCATGATCAAGCACCAGCTGATGCAAAACAATTGTTGGAGGACGGGGGCTCTGTGTGTAGGATGCCATCTGAACGGGTGATGTAATCTTTGTACTTTACAACTTTTATCTGTTGCTACTACTGTTTTACACGGTTGTGCAATAAATGCTTCAAGTCAAGTTGCTGGTGCCCACGTTTTTTCTACTGTGCAAACCATAAAGGCCCTTTTCCACCTGCAGTCGCTAGCGTTCACGCTGAACGCTAGCGATTGCTGAATCGCAAAACCGGCGATTCCCCGACGTTTTGCGGCCGCGATTTTGCTATGCTATGCACTGCATAGCAAAATCGCGGCAAATATCACTCCGCCGCGCATTCGCGTTCAGGTAAAAAACGAATCGCGGTAGTGGAAATGACCTACCGCGATTCCTATGTTAAAAAGCAAACCGTAGCGATTGTAAAATCGCTAGCGGTTTGCGACTTTGCGATTCAGCCAGCGCTGGTGGAAAAGGGCCCCTTTAATGGAATAAGTGTGGCCCAGCCTATAATTTACTGTTCCCACAGGTGTCCACGAAAGGGGTGTGACCCATACAACCACTCTCTTCCCCTACAGGTCCTAATGGGAGCTTGCATAGCCCTGGCTGTTGGGGAGTGCCTCTTGAATTTCGTGTGAAGCAGGTGGTCACAAAGTTATGTTAACTACAAAAAAAAAAAAAAGGGGGGGGTGGGGTTACATTTACCAATTTGCAAGATTGACACTTCTGGGAGTTGGCGATAGATAATAGCTTTAAATCAGCTGTCAGACGTAAATACATTTTAGACAATTATAACTTGTGATGCGCAATAGTGCCAAAAGGAACATTTGCCAATAAGCTAGCCGTCCCCTCCTCCATACCTGGTCTCTTCTCCCCCAGTTTGTGGATAGCAGTGTAGGGAATGGAGGGTGAGCTAATTCCCTCCTAGGTCTCGGCCGCTGCTTTCTCCTGGGTGTCAGCAGCCGCTGCCGAAAGAGGACGGAGCTCCGGCGGTCCCAGGAGGGTTCCAGGGAGGCCGGGTGACAGAGCTGCAGCGCCAGGACCACGTAGGGTTCCGTGCTGGGAGAAGAAGCTCGGCCGCTGACAGGAGGTCTCCCCCGAGACACGGCCAGGCTCCCTCCGAAGGGCGCCTCCGGCTCCTTCAGCTATGCTCGAGGCCGGCGGAGCTGGAGGAAAAGGCTACCTCTCCGGAGGAAGGGGGGGGGGGGAGGTGTCCAGACGTCCGTAGCTTCTTACAGCTTCTCCTTAGTGCGCTGCAAGCGATGCGCTGACAAGAGACAGGAGACAGTTAGCCGCGGCCATTTTGTTGCTAACTGACAAGAAGCAAAAGAGGGTTGCGACAATGCAAATAAGATGTGGGGTTGAGGCATTAACAAACGTTCATTGGTTTGCAAGTTTAACTGAGGCGTGGTTTGGGCGTGCATAGAAGCATCGCGAGGAGGATTGGGGTGCCTAAGAACATTCGCCTATTCAGAAACTAGAATGGGTGGGTCCAGCATGATTGACGGCAAGTGGGAGGAGGCGGGGAGGGGGCAGGCGATGTGAGGAAAAACAAGATTCGAGCAGTCTTCACTGACTCTCGCAGTTGCCTTGACGATGAGGTGGGGGCGGGTCAATGATTGTTTATGTTTTTCTTTCCAATTAAAAACAAAAGTTTGCTTTATTAAAATGTATGCACATTAACCATTGTTACCCTTAGAAGCTAAACACACCTCCAGAACCGCTGGAATGCAATGATGTGTCAGTTTGTTAATTTGTACAGAGCCATAATAATCCAACATGCATACAGACTGTTTCGGATTGTTTGATCCTCTCCAGTACATGGCATGGATTAATTTGGCACTATGGAGTAGGGCTTGTAACACGAGAGGTACAGACTAACCAGCAAGCTCACTGTGAACCAGAACTCATTGGAGTGTGTGAGGGGCTACAATGGTCCTAAAAGCCCCCTTACTAAAATGCTAAGAAAAACAAATTTTTGCTTTCTTAAAACAGAAAGAATTTGCGATAATTCCGGTTGGAATGAGCATTTACAGAGAGTTAGGGTAATAGCAGGAGTGTGGTCCATGGGGTCTTAAAGATTCGGACTCCAGAGAATTAGGGACTGAACAGCAACAATAACGAGAGAAGCAGATTCGCTTTAGAAAAAATACTAAAAGTGCAAATGTTAGAAAGTACCCATTTCATTATTAATGTGAGCTCCTCCATCTGACCTGAGGCTACGTTTACCTGATCCATGGCAATGCGTAGCTAGTGTTTTTGAGATGACCCACAAGTCTGCTTAACCTGTAAACTGGTAGGCACATCCAGGCAAAACCCCCAGTAGTGATGGTTATGTCTAAAAGAACTCATGGAGAAGCATGACAACTGGTTGGGTGATAGATATTCAAGTTTTTGATTTGCTTGTTGAGATCATGGGGATGTGATCACAGCAAATATGGATAATCAGCTAATCACATGCTTCTCCATGATTAGGGATGGCCCAGCCTAGGAGAACTCATGGAGAAGCATTTGATCAGCTGATAGATTTGTAAGGCTCTGATTTGCTGGTCATGAACATGTGTTAAACCAGGAAGTCATCACAGCAAATCAGAGGCTTACAAATTTATCAGCTGATCAAACTGATCATGTGCTCTTCTCCATGAGTTCTCCTAGGCTGGGCCATTCCTATACCATGAGTTCTACACTGCATAACTTGCCCAGCATCACTGAAAAGGGAGGAGACACAGAACATTTGTGCAGTAGAATCTCCTTATAGTAAACTCTGGTGTAGTTATATTGCACTTTTTTCCTGAAGGACTCAAAGTGCCAGAGCTGCACGCTCAGTAGGCAGTAGCTGTGTTAACGAGTCTTGCCCAAGGTCTCCTTACTGAGTAGGTGCTGGGTGTGGAGTAGAGATGCGTCGAACCTCCGATTTTTGGTGGTTCACGAACCGGGTTCGCGAACTAACGCGAAAGGTTCGGTTCGTGCAAACTTTCGCGAACCGCAATAGACTTCAATGGGGAGGCGAACTTTGAAAACTAGAAACACTTATGCTGGCCAGAAAAGTGATGGAAAAGATGTTTCAAGGGGTCTAACACCTGGAGGGGGGCATGGCGGAGTGGGATACACGCCAAAAGTCCCGGGGAAAAATCTGGATTTGAAGCAAAGCAGCGTTTTAAGGGCAGAAATCACATTAAATGCTAAATTGCAGGCCTAAAGTGCTTTAAAACATCTTGCATGTGTATACATCAATCAGGGAGTGTAATTAGTGTACTGCTTCACTCTGACAGACCAAACTCACTGTATAACGCACCGCAAACAGCTGATTGTGTAGTGACGGCCGTGCTGGACTGGTGCGCAACATGGCGAGATCGCTCTTTCTCAGTGATATCAGGTAATGTCTGACTGCCTTATCAACTTTCGATGGTTCTTTTTCTACCATTGTTAAAGCTTAGCTTACATCTATTTTTTTTTTAATTACATTTTCTACTTGCTGTTCAGCACCTGCAACGAGAATCTGTCGGGTAATGGCCAGGGAATCAAGGTTTGATTCTGTTCCGAAGTGGGAGCCTGCTGAGACCCATGCTGTAGCTGCCCTGACCGTGCTTTGCAGACCAGGCATCTGTGGTCAGATGGACCCTGGACTCAGCGGTAGACAAACCAACTCGAAAGCATTTGCCAAGAATGTTTTATGAAGTGCAAGTATGCCATTCATTCAACTGTGTGAAACTTTCAAAGGTACTAGTTTCTCATTACCATGGTGACTGACCGCGGGTAATGGCCGGGGAATCCGGTTTCTATTCCGTTCCAGCGTTGGAGCCTAAGAAACGGCTACCACCACACATCCAGGCAAGGAAGGCAGCAGGCATGGCATGCTCGCCCCGAGGTAGTGACCAAAAATAACAATACGGGAGGACTTTCGAGGCCCTGCTGTGTATGTGAAATGAATCAACTTTAAATCCTTTAACGAGAATCTGTTATGGAGGGCAAGTCTGATGGTGCCTTCACTGCGATTCACCAGGTTGGTCTCCTCCTCAAGGAGGCGAGAATCTTTTATGGAGGGCAAGTCTGCCATTGTGAGTGACCACAGGTAATGGCCGGGGAATCCTGGTTGTATTCCGATTCGGAGTTGGAGCTTAAGAAATGGCTACCACCACACATCCAGGCAAGGAAGGCAGCAGGCATGGCATGCCCGGCCCGGGGTAGTGACCAAAATAACAATACGGGAGGACTTTCGAGGGCTTGCTGTATTTGAAATTAATTAACTTTAAATCCTTAAGGCGGACAAAGATGACACCACTTGCCTTTCATGAGAATCTGTTCTGGAGGGCAAGTCTGCCATCCATTCAAGTGAAAGGTATGGTCTGACTGCCAGGTATAATACAATGTGCAGTCACAGATGCAGTGAAAGGTATGCAGTGACTGCAAACAGCCGTTTGTGTAGTGACGGCCGTGCTGGACTGGTGCGCACCATGACGAGAGTGCAGGTGATGGTGGCTTTACAGCCCATATGGTCGCCCGGCTGATGTAACTGAATGACAGGACAGTGACTGTCCAGCTGATCAAATTTGGTCTGACCACAATGAAGCAACGACCTCATTATCTTTGGTGTGCCAACCCCCAAGACACTCATATAGCCGGCGGTCATTGCCTCATTGTGATACGCAAGCCACTTAATCGCGGCAAGGTAATGATCACGAAGGGGGATGGGCAAATGGACATGCCTTTTGTTTTGTTGTTGCAGCCGCCCGCAGTGCAGCCAGAAAAATTAGGCTGGCATGTAGACGCCCCAGAAAAATTATTATAGCAGCTGCTGCTAGCAGCGGCCTAAAAAATTAAGGAATCCGCCTGGAGTCCTGGACCCTGTTGGTGGTGGTGGAAAAGGCAGTCAAGCGGCCGGCGGGCAGAGGTGCTGTGTGGGAAACGACTTAGTCTTGGGGCAGACAGCCAGTCACACGGCGTGCAGGCAGAGATGTTGTGTGTGGGGACTGACTTAGTCTTTTTGTGGGCAGTAGCCCTCCAGGATCCATGCCTCATTCATTTTGATAAAGGTGAGGTACTGAACACTGTTGTGACTTAGGCGACTTCTCTTCTCAGTGACAATGCCTCCAGCTGCACTGAAGGTCCTTTCTGACAGGACGCTTGCGGTAGGGCAAGACAGAAGTTGAATGGCAAATTAGGACAGCTCTGGCCACAGGTCAAGCCTGCGCACCCAGTAGTCCAAGGGTTCATCATCGCTGCTCACAGTGTCTACATCCACACTTAAAGAGACACTGAAGCGAAAAAAAAAATGATATAATGAATTGGTTGTGTACTATGAATAATTTCATAGCAGCAAATAAAATATTCTCATACTTTTATTTTCAGGTATATAGTGTTTTTTCTAACATTGCATTATTCTATAATATGTGCAGATTACACAACACTCAGCATTCAAAATGATTCTTTGAGAGCAGTCTGTGAAGTAATGACCTCTCCTCTAGCAGAGAAAAAGTAAACAGTTCAATTACAGTTGAGATAATAAAAGTCAGATAACAGCCCTCTCCACAACTAACTTAGTCGGAGAGCTTAATGGCTTGTTTGCATAGAGATAACAACTGGAGTTTCTCAACTCTTCCTGTACTGGAAACAGACTGATGTATCTGATCTTAATGTTTTATTTCTTAGCTGTACTACACATACAAATCATAATATAATTTTTTTTCCGCTTCAGTGTCTCTTTAAGGCCAGGTAGTCTGCCACGGGAACGTGGAGCAGCACAAGCCCCCTGTGACGGCTGCTGCGATTGTTCTTCTGCCGCCGCCTCTTCCTCCTCCACAGAAACACCTTCCTCATCTTCCGAGTCTGACTCCTCCTCTTCCCCACACGACTCCTCTTCTTCCTCCTCCTCCCTCCTCTGTGCTGCTGCAGGTGTTGAGGAAACATCTGGTTCCGATGAAAATTGCTTCTACGACTCTTCGTGCCGTAACTGTTCCTGTTCATGCTTCTCCACAGCTTGATCCACCACTCTACAAACAGCACGCTTCAGGAAGTAAGCGTAGGGGATCAAGTTGCTGATGGTGCCTTCAGTGCGACTCACCAGGTTGGTCACCTCCTCGGCCGCATGAGCCTGCATGCATTTCGCATCAGTGTCCAGTTTGGTGGCCAGAACATTCCCATCTTCCCAGATTGTGTCCTTCTACTGTAATTGTACAGGTACTGGGTGACGGCTTTCTCCTGGTCTAGCAGGCGAGAGAACATGAGCAGGGTCGAATTCCAGCGAGTCGGGCTATCGCATATCAAGCGTCTCACCGGCAAGTTGTTTCTCCGCTGAATGTCCGCAAAGTGTGCCATGGCCGTGTAAGACCGCCTGAAATGCCCACACAACTTCCTGGCCTGCTTCAGGACGCCCTCTTAGCCTGGGTACTTTGACACAAATCTTTGAATGACCAGATTCAGCACATGTGCCATGCAGGGTACATGTGTCAGCTTTCCCAAATTCAAAGCGGAAAGGAGATTGCTGCCGTTGTCACCCACCACGTTGCCAATCTCCAGCTGGTGCGGGGTCAGCCAGTGCTCCACCTGTTTGTTATGAGCAGCCAGGAGAGCTGGTCCAGTGTGACTCTCCGCTTTAAGGCAAGACATGTCTAAGATGGCGTGACACCGTCGTACCTGGCATGTAGCATAGGCTCTGGGGAGATAGGGCTGTGTAGCGGAAGAGGAGATGGCAGCACTACTAGAGTTGAACTGCCACTCAGCCAAGGAGGAGGACGACAGTGAAGAGGATGTAGCAGGAGGAGTAGGAGAGGAGGTGGCAAGAGGCCTGCCTGCAAGCCGTTGAGGTGTCACTAGTTGGTCCGCTGCGCAGCCACGTACTCCCTGCTTGCCATTGTTCACCAGGTTGACCCAATGGGCTGTGTAAGTAATGTAGCGGCCCTGACCGTGCTTGGCAGACCAGGCATCCGTGGTCAGGTGGACCCTTGACCCAACGCTCTTCACCAGAGATGACACCACTTGCTTCTGAACTTCACGGTACAGTTTGGGTATCGCCTTTCTAGAAAAAATAAGTGCGGCCTGGTATCTTCCACTGCGGTGTCCCAATGGCCACAAATTTACGGAAAGCCTCAGACTCCACCAGCTTTTATGGTAACAGCTGGCGAGCTAATAGTTCTGCCACGCCAGCTGTCAGACGGCGGGCAAGGGGGTGACTGGCAGAAATTGGCTTCTTCCGCTCAAAGATTTCCTTCACGGACACCTGGCTGCTGTGGGCAGAGGAGCAGGAACCGCTCAAGGGCAGAGGGGGAGTGGAGGAGGGTGGCTGTGAAGGTACAAGGGAGAAAGCGGCTGAACATGCTGCACCTGATTGAGGAAGAGGAGAAGAAGGGTGGCTTTTCTTTTGTGTGGTTTTGCTCAGGTGTTCTTCCCATTGCTGTTTGTGCCTTTTCTCCAGGTGCCTTCGTAAGGCACTTGTCCCTACGTGAGTGTTGGCCTTTCCACGTCTCAATTTTTGGAGACAGAGAGAACAGATGGCTTTACTCCGATCTAAGGCAGACACATCAAAAAATTTCCACACCGCTGAGCCACCCTGGGGTGATGGCACTATGGTGGCCTCAGAGTCAACAGTTGACGTTGAATGGCATGTTGACTGGCTGTCCAATTGTTTCTGAGGACGAGCTCCCCCTGCTTCTTTCAGGAACTCATCTCCTCCTACTCCTCTCTGGCTCCCCCTCCGAACTGTCCCCCTGTTCATCTCTTCTATTAGGAACATACGTGGCATCCGTATAATCGTCATCATAATCATCCTGCCCAGCTTCGCTTTCCTCAGAAACCTCCAAAACTGCACCAACAGCAGGTACTTTATCATCATCCTCCTCCTCCATTACGTCCATATTGTTGCCTAACTCGCACACATGAGGTGGTGTAACTTGCTTAGCGCCTTCATAATGTTGTAGCAGTAGTGGCTGTGAATCAGTGATTTGAACACCAAATAACTCCTGCGAAGTGTCAAATGCAGCGGATGTGGTGCTTGTAGTAGCGCTGGTGGCTGCGGGAGATGAGGTGTTCTGTGTTAAATATTCAACCACGTCCTGACAATTTTGGGAGGTGATGGCACGCAGGGGTGCTCAGCAGGACCCCGAATGCGAAGTTTCCCCGAAAATCCGGGTTGTTTTTTGGGTTTGCCGAATCCGAACCCAAACCCGAATGCTGCAATCCGAGCCAAACCCGAATACGAAGCCTGCCGAATGTGTGCACTCAAATTCGGCCGGATGGAGCTATGGGTTCGGTTTCGGCTTCGGGATTCGGGGATGACGTCATTGGGCCAATCAGAAGTCCTTCTGCCGAGGACCTGGCAACCCTAGCAACCAATCAGAGGAGGGGAGCCTGGCCCTCCCCTCCTCTATATAAGGCGGCGGCCATCTTGCGGAGCCACGCACTTGTGTGACTGCTGCTGGTACTGAGAGATTCTCCAGTGCTGTGCTGTGTCTGAGCAAGTGCTTTTCACTGCTAAACCTAGCGTTTTGTTTCCTAAACACCTCCTAAACACATTTATTGTTGTCTTATATAGTTAGCTAGTATTTTGATTGTTTTTAGTCAGCTAGTGTATAGTGTATACTGTGCTAGGCTAGTGTTAGTCTGTGTGCAGGCTAGGTCTGCTAGCCTAGGTAGCCTTAGCCTACTACTAGCTTAGGTAGGTTAGGGATTCTAGTTAGTTGTGTACTTAGTAGTACTAGTTTAGTTAATTATTACTGCTGTAGTCTGTTACTTTATTAGTTTCAGTACTGTGTTAGTTAGTTACTGACTGTGACAGGCTACCACCAGCATCCGTTGTGAGAGACCTGTGACTGTCTGTCACCTGCCCGAGCCTATTGATCGATTGATTGCGTGTGACCGTGTGTGAGCGATTGTAATTGTCACCGACTGTCTGCCGCACGACTTCTTATAGTGTAGTACGCTAGGTGTTTCTTAGTTACCTGCGTGCGTGCGTGCGTACTACTACTAGTGTCTACTACTATACTACTAGTACCCGTTCACTTCTTTTTTTTTCCACTGTTACTGTGTGATTTTATAATCATCTGTAGTGTGTGTAATAAATAAGCATTACAACACATACAGGCCACCACCAGCATCCATTGTGAGTGACTTGTGACTGTCTGTCACCTGCCCGAGCCTATTGATCGATTGATTGCGTGTGACCGTATGTGACCGATTGTAATTGTCACCGACTGTCTGCCGCATGACTTACTTATAGCGTAGTACGCTAGGTGTTTCTTAGTTACCTGCGTGCGTACTATTACTAGTGTCTACTACTATACTACTAGTCTACTAGTACCCATTCACTTTTTTTTTCACTTTTACTGTGTGATTTTATTATCCTCTGTAGAGTGTAATAAATAAGAGTTACAACACATACAGGCCACCACCAGCATCCGTTGTGAGTGACTTGTGACTGTCTGTCACCTGCCCGAGCCTATTGATCGATTGATTGCGTGTGACCGTGTGTGACCGATTGTAATTGTCACCGACTGTCTGCCGCACGACTTACTTATAGTGTAGTACGCTAGGTGTTTCTTAGTTACCTGCGTGCGTACTACTACTAGTGTCTACTACTATACTACTAGTCTACTAGTACCCGTTCACTTTTTTTTTTTTTTCACTGTTACTGTGTGATTTTATATACAATAATACAATAAAATTTCTATAGCGCTTTTCTCCCATAGGACTCAAAGCGCTTAGGCTCTCTCAGATTCAGTAATTAGTAGGATGAAGTATTCACACAACAAAAGTTATATTTCTGCAAATGCCAGACTGAACAGGTGGGTTTTCAGTCTGGATTTAAACACGTCCAGGGATGGGGCTGTCCTGATCTGTTGAGGTAAGGAGTTCCAAAACGTAGGGGCAGCATGACAGAAGGCTCTGGGACCAAAAGTTTCCAAGTGGACTCTGGGTATGACTAGATTATTAGAACCTGTGGATCTGAGAATGCGGGGATTGCTACGCAGCTGTAACATATCTTTCATGTATCCAGGGCCTAGATTATTCAGGGATTTAAATGTCAGTAGGCCGATCTTGAATAGGACCCTCCATTCTATAGGTAGCCAGTGAAGGGAATGCAGGACTGGCGTTATGTGGCAGTGACGGGGTTGGTTGGTTAGCAGTCTGGCAGCAGTATTCTGTATCAGCTGTAGGCGGTACAAGGCCTTTTTTGGAAGGCCAGTGTAGAGAGCATTGCAGTAGTCCAGTCGGGATGTGATGAAGGCGTGGACTAAGGTTGGCAGATCTTCTGGGGGTATGAGGTGCTTGATTTTTGCAATGTTCTTCAGGTGAAAATAGGATGATTTCACCACAGCAGAGATTTGAGTTCTGAAGTTTAAATCCCCATCAATTTTATAATTGTGATTTTATAATCATCTGTAGTGTGTGTAATAAATAAGAGTTACAACACATACAGGCCACCACCAGCATCCGTTGTGAGTGACTTGTGACTGTCTGTCACCTGCCCGAGCCTATTGATCGATTGATTGCGTCTGACCGTGTGTGAGCGATTGTAATTGTCACTGACTGTCTGCCGCATGACTTACTTGTAGCGTAGTACGCTAAGTGTTTCTTAGTTACCTGCGTGTGTACTACTACTAGTGTCTACTACTATACTACTAGTCTACTAGTACCCGTTCACTTTTTTTTTTTTCACTTTTACTGTGTGATTTTATTATCATCTGTAGTGTGTAATAAATAAGAGTTACAACACATACAGGCCACCACCAGCATCCGTTGTGAGTGACTTGTGACTGTCTGTCACCTGCCCGAGTCTATTGATCGATTGATTGCGTGTGACCGTGTGTGACCGATTGTAATTGTCACCGACTGTCTGCCGCACGACTTACTTATAGTGTAGTACGCTAGGTGTTTCTTAGTTACCTGCGTGCGTACTACTACTACTACTACCTACTACTACTACTAGTCACCACCAAGTCACCACCAACACAGACTTTATTAAAGTTTACACCCTTTCCCGCCCTCCTCTACTTTTTTTTTACTGTATTTGTATAGTGCACAATGACTGGCAGAGGTAGAGGGCGAGGCACCACCAGGAGAGGCAGCGCCATTGCAGGAGCCACTGCCAGCAGCAGCAGGTCTGGGACTGGTCGGCCGCCAGCCACTGACCGCAGGGAGGAGGGAGCAGAGGCGCAACAGCAGCATGTTGCGCCCCATCTTTGAGACGGGTCGTCGCCCACGGCCCATTGGGGAGAGTCAGGTGCAGGCTGTGGTGGAAATGATAGCGGGGCAGGAAGCCACCTTTTCCAGCCAGGCCTCCAGCACCTGCAAGACCAGTGCCACCAGCACCAGCACTCCTGTCCGCAGCAGGCCTCCACCAGCGCTTGAGGCCATGGTCACGGTGACCCCATCGACCAGCCTGCCCTCAATGTGCACACTCTTCTCCCCTGAGACTGTGACCATGTACAGGGATGTTTTGGTGAAGTATCAGTTGGAGATCATGGGGCCATCCAAGGAGGAGGAGGAGTTTGAGGTGGAGAAGTTTGTTGTTGGCGCTGAGGAGGAGGGGCGTGATGCAGGGGATGTTGGGGTAGAGGAGTTGGTTGAGGTGGGCTCACAGGATATGTTTGGGGTTGATGATGATGACTTGATAGATCCTTTCTACAGTGGTGTGAAAAACTATTTGCCCCCTTCCTGATTTCTTATTCTTTTGCATGTTTGTCACACTTAAATGTTTCTGCTCATCAAAAACCGTTAACTACTAGTCAAAGATAACATAATTGAACACAAAATGCAGTTTTAAATGATGGTTTTTATTATTTAGTGAGAAAAAAAACCTCAAAACCTACATGGCCCTGTGTGAAAAAGAAATTGCCCCCTGAGCCTAATAACTGGTTGGGCCACCCTTAGAAGCAATAACTGCAATCAAGCGTTTGCGATAACTTGCAATGAGTCTTTTACAGAGCTCTGGAGGAATTTTTGGCCCACTCATCTTTGCAGAATTGTTGTAATTCAGCTTTATTTGAGGGTTTTCTAGCATGAACCGCCTTTTTAAGGTCATGCCACAACATCTCAATAGGATTCAGGTCAGGACTTTGACTAGGCCTCTCCAAAGTCTTCATTTTGTTTTTCTTCAGTCATTCAGAGGTGAATTTGCTGGTGTGTTTTGGGTCATTGTCCTGCTGCAGCACCCAAGATCACTTCAGCTTGAGTTGACGAACAGATGGCCGGATATTCTCCTTTAGGATTTTTTGGCAGACAGTAGAATTCATGGTTCCATCTATCACAGCATGCCTTCCAGGTCCTGAAGCAGCAAAACAACCCCAGACCATCACACTACCACCACCATATTTTACTGTTGGTATGATGTTCTTCTGCTGAAATGCTGTGTTACTTCTACGCCAGATGTAAAGGGACACACACCTTCCAAAAAGTTCAACTTTTGTCTCGTCGGTCCACAAGGTATTTTCCCAAAAGTCTTGGCAATCATTGAGATGTTTTTTTTAGCAAAATTGAGACGAGCCTTAATGTTCTTTTTGCTTAAAAGTGGTTTGCGCCTTGCATATCTTCCATGCAGGCCGTTTTTGCCCAGTCTCTTTCTTATGGTGGAGTCGTGAACACTGACCTTAATTGAGGCAAGTGAGGCCTGCAGTTCTTTAGATGTTGTCCTGGGGTCTTTTGTGGTCTCTCTGATGAGTTTTCTCTGCGCTCTTGGGGTAATTTTGGTCGGCCGGCCACTCCTGGGAAGGTTCATCACTGTTCCATGTTTTTGCCATTTAACCTGCCTGGCGTTCTATTAAGATCGCCAGGCAGGCTGCGGGAGGGTTTTTTTTTAATAAAAAAAAAACTATTTCATGCAGCCAACTGAAAGTTGGCTGCATGAAAGCCCACTAGAGGGCGCTCCGGAGGCGATCTTCCGATCGCCTCCGGCGCCCAGAATAAACAAGGAAGGCCGCAATGAGCGGCCTTCCTTGTTTTGCTTATATCGTCGCCATAGCGACGAGCGGAGTGACGTCATCGACGTCAGCCGACGTCGTGACGTCAGCCGCCTCCGATCCAGCCCTTAGCGCTGGCCGGAACTTTTTGTTCCGGCTGCGCAGGGCTCAGGCGGCTAGGGGGGCCCTCTTTCGCCGCTGCTCGCGGCGAATCGCCGCAGAGCGGCGGCGATCAGGCAGCACACGCGGCTGGCAAAGTGCCGGCTGCGTGTGCTGCTTTTTATTTCAGCCAAATCGGCCCAGCAGGGCCTGAGCGGCAGCCTCCGGCGGTACTGGACGAGCTGTGCTCGTCCAGACCGCCCAGCAGGTTAAGGATAATGGCTCTCACTGTGGTTTGCTGGAGTCCCAAAGCTTTAGAAATGGCTTTATAACCTTTACCAGACTGATAGATTTCAATTACAGTACTTTTGTTCTCATTTGTTCCTGAATTTCTTTGGATCTTGGCATGATGTCTAGCTTTTGAGGAGCTTTTGGTCTACTTCTCTGTGTCAGATAGCTCCTATTTAAGTGATTTCTTGATTAATACAGGTGTGGCAGTAATCAGGCCTGGGGGTGACTACAGAAATTGAACTCAGGTGTAATAAACCACCTTTAAGTTATTTTTTAACAAGGGGGGGCAATCACTTTTTCACACAGGGCCATGTAGATTTTGAGGTTTTTTTTCTCACTAAATAATAAAAAACATCATTTAACCTCCTTGGCGGTAACCCCGAACGTAGGAGGGTGCCGCTCAGGCCCTGCTGGGCCGATTTGTTTAATTTTTTTTTTGCTGGACGCAGCTAGCACTTTGCTAGCTGCGCCAGCACACTGATCACCGCCGCCCCGCGCACGATCGCCGCTATCCGTCGCGCCGCACGCCCCCCCCCCCAGACCCCGTGCGCTGCCTGGCCAATCAGTGACAGGCAGCGCCGAGGGGTGGCCCGGGACTCCCAATGACGTCCCGACGTCAGTGACGTCGGTGACGTCATCCCGCCCCGTCGCCATGGCGATGGGGGAAGCCCTCCAGGAAATCCCATTCTTTGAACGGGATTTCCTGATCAGAGATCGCCGAAGGCGATCGAAGAGGGCGGGGGGATGCCGCTGAGCAGCGGCTATCATGTAGCGAGCCCTGGGCTCGCTACATGATATAGGGAAAAAATTTTTTTAAAAAAACTGCTGCGCTCCCTCCTGGCAGATTTTTTTTATACCGCCAGGAGGGTTAAAACTGCATTTTGTGTTCAATTAGGTTATCTTTGACTAATAGTTAATGGTTTTTGATGAGCAGAAACATTTAAGTGTGACAAACATGCAAAAGAATAAGAAATCAGGAAGGGGGCAAATAGTTTTTCACACCACTGTATATATATATATATATATATATATATATATATATGTGTGTGTGTGTATATGTATATATATATATATATATATAATATATATATATATATATATATATATATATATATATATATATATATATATATATATATATAATATATATATATATATATATTTTGTTTTTTTCCGCCTCCTTATTTACAAAGTTTATAATGGAAGATTTGATTGTGAACAACAGGTGTGTGTGGCTGCGGGGTACAGCCATTGGTGGGCAGGCCCACATATACATACATATGTGGATCTGTGTGCATGATGCTGATTTTGTTTGCGACCATGTGCAGTTGTGAGCGAATTCACATTATACCACTTCCCTCTTTTTTATCTATATATACCCCAGGGAACCATTAATGGTACCCCATTATGGTAACTGACTATTGGGAAATTGTAATATTACTTCCCTCTTAAAGTGAACCTCCAGACTAAAAATTGACTCAGCAGCACTGGAAAGGCCTGGTGTTTCTTTAACTGTTTCACAGCATCAGAACTTTTCTTCTCTTATACAAGCCTCATTTTTAGCTGCACAGAAAAAAACTGCCCGGGCATTTTTCCCCTAATGCTGTGCAAAGCATGATGGGATTTCTGATGTTGTTGTTCTCGTTCTGCTGTTTTGGTGCAATTTTTTTTTTTTTTACATTTTGAATTTGACATTTGAAGCGTAGCACATGCAGCTGGGAGGGGTAATCAGGACACAGGACAGTTGGAAGTGTGTCTCCTGCTCCCTGTCACCTCCTTTCAACCAAAAAGATGGCTGCCCCCATGACAAAGATGGCAGCCCCCATGAATCACAAACATTTGCCTGTTCTTTTAAAACGGGGTATGTAAGAGATTATATTACCTATCTATTCTAATTAACATAACTAATGTAACTCAATGACAGTATGTTTGTTTAGGCTGAAGTTCCCCTTTAAGATCGAGTACTTTAAATAAGGAAGATCCTTTCTAAAAATTTTATTGCTATATATACAATTTTTAATTGTTTTATTCAGTGATCTTTATAGTATTGTGATAAAGGAGCAGCTTTCCAACCAGGGACGGATCTAGGGGGGAGCAAGCGGGTCTCTTGCCCCAGGCACAAATTGTTGAATTCTTAAAAAGGCGGCAAAATTTGGATGGGGAATGGCAGTTTAGGCGCCAAAACCTGACCTTGCCCCAGGCGCAACTTGGGGCAACTTGGTCTAGATCCGTCCCTGTTTCCAACTCCTCTTTCTTATTTACATATTCCACCTAGTGGAAGTTATATCATTAGTACCACCTTTATGACCTCACACTATTTTGCATAGTACTGCCCATGTAATGTGGATTGGCCAATCCCAAAGAACCAATGTTTAGCATTTCCTATAAAAAGAGGCCACCATTTTGTTTTATATTAGCCTGAAGAAACAGAGAACGCTTTCTCTGAGAACGCTACTGACATTGCATAGACGCCACTCACTCTCCTTTGGTCCCGCAAAGTGAGCGTGCACCAGGATCTAATGTTTAGCCTGCCTACAGCCTCCCTGGAAGTGTCTAAACTGAGAACGTGACTCCCTGGTGGCCCTCCGGATTCTCCGCCTGGAGCTGGATCGTGAGCCTGGTCCCTGGCTCCTAAAGGGACAAACGCTATCAGAGGCTGTGTCCTACGAGCAGCCATTTCTGAACAGGTGAGACCTGTCTTTGGCAGGGTGGATGCTCCTATTTATTTGTCACTCAGAGCGCTCTCTCTTTTGCATGTTTTTACAGTCTGCTCTTCAACATTCTTTGTTGCCTGATGACCCTAAATCTGCTCAGCTTGGAAACATTTAGGTTGTTGCCTTGTTCATTTTTGCACAGCTTAATCATCAATTTTCTCCTTGGCCTTGCCTTTCTTCCCAGTATGTCCTGGGACCCTGGTGGATGTGGCTTCATGTGGAGCCTCCAGAGGACTCTCCTTGAAAAAGGGGTAATGTCACGAGTGGCATCTGCTGGCAATTTCTTGAACTATTGTAACGGTTGGGTGTCGCAGCTCAGATGTCTGTTTATTTGGTGATCTGCAGAATCACCAATAATGCAGACGCTATACCTGATTATGTGCCAATAATACCAGTATAGCAGCACAAGGAGCTGAGTGTGTAGTGCTTGGTGCAACCGTAACTTATTCGTTTGACGAGACCTTACCAGAGGGGCTGGTGAGGTACTATCAGGACACTGACTGTGTAATAGAGTACAGTAACTTTAATAGTTTGGCGAGACCTCACCAGAGGGGCTGGTGAGGTACTATCGGTACACTGACCGTATAAAAAAGTACCAACCCCAGCAAGCTGGAGATACTAACACGGAAGAGATATAACCTCCCGAGGAGTGGGTGATTCAGACAGTACTGCAGCCTAGTGATCACCTGAGGGGCAGGAGATTGAGACCGTACTGCAGCCTGAGGAGCAGGAGGTACAGACAGTACTGCGACTAATGATCACCTGAGGAGCAGGCGATTCAGACCGTACTGCAGCCTAGGAGCAGGAGGTGCAAACAGTACTGCGACTAGTGATCACCTGAGGAGCAGGCAATTCAGACTGTACTGCAGCCTAGGAGCAGGAGCAACCGGTCACTAGCAAATAACTTCACCAGAGGAGCTGGAGAAGCTAACACCTGACCAGTGGCGAGGGCCCACTGGTGAGTAGAATAGTCAGACAGGCAAGGGTTAGCAACAGAGAGGACAGAATCAGAATATAATCGTAAGGCAGAAGAGTAATCAGTAATCAGGCAGAGGTTCAGCAACTAATCAGATGAGCAGAGGTACAGAATCAGTAAGCTTAGAGCGAAGTCAGAGGATAGCCAGAATCATACAAAGAATAATCAATAACAATGTAATAGTATCCTAGTCTAGGTGTGAAGTCCTTGGTTTCAACACCTGGGATCTAGTCTAAGCGCTAACACGAGATGTATTCACGACAGCAGACAGCGCCAGACTGAAGCCCGGAGGCTTAAGAAGCAGAGGAGACCTCACTGGCACGCCCCCTGCACTCAGCCAATCCTGGGCGCCGTGAGTCTCCTCCGAGGTCAGCTGACCAGCCGGTCAGCTGACGAGCCTCCTCCTCGCATAAAGGTCCCGTCTGTGCGTGCGCCCGCGTGAGACAGGGACCCTATCTGCAAACGAACGACCCGACCTCGGCGTCCTAGACGCCGGAGGGACGGGCAAGGGAATGAAGGCAGCTGCGGCGGCGGTGCTATTCGCCGCAGCTGCCTCTTCAGGCGTTACAGTACCCCCTCCCCCTCTAGGTGTGGACTCCGAACACGCACCACCCGGCCTATCTGGATGCAACCTATGAAACTCCTCCCTGAATTCCTCCTCATGCATGCGAGAGACTGGTACCCAAGATCTTTCTTCTGTACCATACCCTCGCCATTGGACCAGATACTGCAAAGAATTATGCACTCGCCGGGAATCCAAGATCTGTTCTGTTTCATACTCGGGCTCTCCATTGATTACCACGGGGGAAGTGGAATCCACATACACTGCAGGTTTTAAAAATGACACGTGAAACGTCCTACCACCCCTGAAACTGGGTGGGAGCAACACCATGTAGGTAACATTATTCACTTTCTTAGAAACAGGATAGGGCCCTATAAATTTGGGACCCAATTTAACAGAGGGCTGCCTTAAGGACAGATGCCGAGTGGAAATCCACACCAAATCTCCCGGTGCGAATTTCCACTCCACAGAACGTCTTTTGTCCGCTTGCTTTTTCTGAACCGAAAAAGCTTTTCTTAAATTTTCCTTCACCTTTTTCCAGATATTTTTCAAGGTCTCTGACCAGTGTTCCAGAGCTGGAAACGGTGATGTCACCACTGCCAGTGGTAAAAATGTGGGTGATCTCCCCGTAACAATTTGGAACGGAGAAAACCCTGACGATGCAAACCTCAAGTTATTGTGGGCGAACTTGGTGTAGGGTAAAAACTTAACCCAATCGATCTGGGCATCAGCCACGTAACACCTGAGGAACTGCTCAAGGGCCTGATTTACCCTCTCGGTCTGACCGTTGGTCTGTGGGAGGTAGCCGGAGGAAAACGATAACTTCATCCCCATTTGATGACAGAAGGCTTTCCAGAAGCGAGAAGTGAACTGGACTCCCCTATCAGACACCACATCCTGGGGAATCCCAAGCAGTCTGAAGATATGGAGTATTAACAGTTCTGCCAGAGTCCGTTCAAGGGGATGAAGTGTGCCATCTTACTAAACCTGTCGACCACCACCCATATGACCGTTTTACCCTCAGAGAGAGGCAGTTCGCCCTTGAAATCCCTGGACACATGGGTCCAAGGTTCCTCGGGTACTGGAAGAGCCTGCAAGGTGCCTGCAGGAGCTCGCCTAGAAGTCTTGCTCCTGGCACAAACAGTGCAGCTTCCCACAAACTCTCTACAATCAGAACTGATTGAGGGCCACCACACACTCCAACTTAATAATTCCTGGGTACGAGCCACCCCAGGGTGACCCGCATTTTTATGGGCATAAAATGTCTGCAAGACCTTGAATCTGAACTGGAGGGGAACAAAAAGAACCCCCTCTGGTTTGCCTTCAGGGATTTCCTGTTGAAAAGGGGTCAATTCCGATGCCCAATCCAACTCTACCTCTTCCCCGGAGGGTTCCAAATCCTGCTCACCGGTTTCACTTACTTGTGCTTCAGTAGCTGCGAGGGGAACCTGCTCTAGACAGTGAATATGGCAGTATGGTGACCAGCTTATTAACTGTCTGGTACTCCAATCAATGTCTGGGGAGTGCTTCTTTAACCATGGCATCCCCAGGATGACCGTGGATGTGGACATCTCAAGTACCAAAAACTGTATTTGTTCTTTGTGCAAAACCCCAATCTGACACAACATTACAGGAGTCTGAGTGATGGTAAGCGGCAGTAGGGAGTCGTCCACAGCCGTAATCTTAATCTGTTGTCCCACAGGAGTTAAAGGAAACGCAAACTGATCAGCGAATTTTTTAGACATGACATTAACCGCGGAACCCGAGTCTATAAAAGCCTGGGTAGTGTGAACCTGGCCCTGCCAAGTGATAGAGCATGGAAGTAACACACGTTTATTATTTAGAGGTAAAACTGGATCGCCTAGGGTAGTACCTCCAGCTACTCCTAGGCGATAGAGTTTTCCGCCTTCTTGGGACAAGCAGAAACCATATGCCCTTTGTCGGCGCAATACAAACATAGTTTCTCTGCACACCTTCTATTTTTCTCGACCTCTGAGAGCTTGGCCTGTCCAATCTGCATTGGCTCGTCAGCGGGTGGAGCGGAAGGCATAGGAGCTGAGAAAGTACAAGAAGAGAACCTTCCTGGGGCCTTAGCCCGAGTTTGCTTTTGATAGCGAACTCGCCTATCAATTTTAATGGCCAAGGATATGGCCTCATCCAAGGTCTTGGGCTCTGGATGTCCCAACATGATATCAGACACGACATCAGACAATCCTGATAAAAAACAGTCTAAGTCTAAGTGCGTACTGCCCCCACCTGGCTGACACCGCCCATCTCCTGAACTCAGCAGCATAAACTTCAACTGGACTGTGTCCCTGCCTAAGGGTCTTTAACTTCCTTTCAGAAGTTACTGCCAAATCAGGATCATCTTAAATTACGGCCATAGCCTTAAAGAATTCTGCCACTGAAACCAAGGCTTCATGCCCAGTAGGAAGACTATAAGCCCAGGACTGTGAATCTCCAGACAACAATGTCTTAATGAAGGTGACCCTCTGACCTTCTGTACCAGAAGAGACGGGTCGTAATTCAAAATATGACAAACATCTATGCTTAAAATTACGAAAATCCGAGTGATGCCCTGAGAATTTCTCAGGTGGAGGCACCCTCGGTTCGATCACAGAAGGGGGTGACACTCGTGCATTAGAGTCTAGTAAGCGGTTAACTAACTCAGTCAGTTGCTCAATCTGAGTCTGTTGTGCGTTCACCGTCTTGATGAGTTCATTAATGGTAGTGGCTAACACATTGACCCGGTTGCAGAGTGTCTCCATACTTTTTCTGGTCTGCTGTTCTGTAACGGTTGGGTGTCGCAGCTCAGATGTCTGATTATTTGATCATCCTTCTAGATCTGTCATCAGCATTCGACACTGTCGACCACACTCTACTCATACAGATCCTTTCATCTATAGGAATAAAGGACCTCTCTCTCTCTCCTGGATATCTTCCTACCTGTCTGGAAGGTCTTTCACCGTTTCTTATTCAGATCAGTCCTCCTCTTCACATCCTCTGTCTGTAGGGGTACCTCAAGGCTCTGTCCTTGGTCCCCTCCTCTTCTCCATCTACATGCACGGTCTTGGTAACTTAATCAGCTCATTTGGTTTCCAATACCACCTATATGCAGACGATACACAATTGTACCTCTCGGCCCCAGACCTTAACTCCCTCCTCACACGGGTTCCCGACTGCCTGTCCGCTATTTCCTCTTTCATGTCCTCTCGCTTCTTAAAACTTAATATGAACAAAACTGAACTAATAGTCTTTCCACCATCCCTGTCCACCCCTTTGCCTGATATTACAATAAATGTTAACAACACGTCTATAACATCGGTTCCCAAAGCACGGTGCTTGGGGGTAATATTTGATTCTTCTCTCTCATTTACTCCTCACATTAACTCCCTGACCAGCTCCTGCCATTTCCAACTGAAAAACATAGCACGTATCCGACCTTTTCTCTCCCATGACACAACCAAAATGTTAGTACATGCTCTTATTATATCTCGATTGGACTATTGCAATATATTGCTTGGTGGACTTCCAACTAACCGACTAACACCGCTCAATTCTGTACTGAACTCTGCTGCTCGACTCATTCATCTCTCCTCTCGCTCTTCCTCTGCTGACCCTCTCTGTCAAGCTCTTCACTGGCTACCAATTAATGAAAGGATTCAGTTCAAACTCTTATCCCTAACCTACAAAGCTCTCCACAATCTCTCTCCCCTGTACATCTCCTCACTAGTCTCCAGATACCAACCCAACCGCAATCTCAGATCTGCACACGAGCTTCTTCTATCCTCTTCTACAATTACCTCCTCACATTCACGTGTACAAGACTTCTCACGTGCCTCACCCCTCCTCTGGAATGCCCTTCCACAACACATCCGCCACTCTCCCACCTTTGAAATCTTTAAACGCTCCCTCAAAACCCACCTTTTCCGACAAGCATATTCTCTAGCTTAGGCCATGCACCCACTAAATAACCTAATTACGCACTGCCTGTACATATACTGTATACTTCCCCCACCTCTTGTTTCCACCCCATTCCTTTAGATTGTAAGCTCGCAAGGGCAGGGCTCTCGCCCTTTTGTGTCATGGAATGTTATTAATTCAATTGCTTGCACACTGTTAGACATTTATACATTTTAGTCATCATGTTAAATCAAGTTGTAATCAGCAGTGCTGTATCTTGTATCAGTGTTCATATTTGATGTATATCATTGTCTGTATCATTATGTATCCCTTGTTTGTTTTCTTACATTGTACAGTGCCACGGAATATGTTGGCGCTTTATAAATAAATAATAATGAAGTAACTTTAATAGTTTGGCGAGACCTTACCAGAGGGGCTGGTGAGGTACTATCGGTACACTGACTGTATAATAAAGTACCAACCCCAGCAAGCTGGAGATACTAACACGGAAGAGATATAACCTCCCGAGGAGTGGGTGATTCAGACAGTACTGCAGCCTAGTGATCACCTGAGGGGCAGGAGATTGAGACTGTACTGCAGCCTGAGGAGCAGGAGGTACAGACAGTACTGCGACTAATGATCACCTGAGGAGCAGGCGATTCAGACCGTACTGCAGCCTAGGAGCAGGAGGTGCAAACAGTACTGCGACTAGTGATCACCTGAGGAGCAGGCAATTCAGACTGTACTGCAGCCTAGGAGCAGGAGCAACCGGTCACTAGCAAATAACTTCACCAGAGGAGCTGGAGAAACTAACTCCTCACCAGTGGCGAGGGCCCACTGGTGAGTAGAATGGTCAGACAGGCAAGGGTTGGCAACAGAGAGGACAGCAGGGGCGTTCCTAGGGTCCTTGGAGATCGGGGGCACCTGTGGGCACTAGGTGGGGGGGGGTATATGTGCCACTGCAAAAAAATGGGCGTGGTCATGCAGTGAGTGGGCGTGGCCATGGGTGGGGCCAAACATACATGAACTTAGCAGCGGTGTAAGCTACAAATAACGGGCCTGTCCATCGAAATACTGGATGGAGCCCCCTGTCCTTTATTTAGATAATTTACGATCAGCATAGGCATAGATCAAAGATGTATACGCACATACAATTTTGACAAGTCACTTATCTATCACAAAGTGCCAACAGCAATTTAAACTAAATACTGTACAAACGTTTTAACAAATACATGAACATTATGGAAAATCCAAGTTGAAAAACTGTGAAGATAAACAATTTCATCCATCCTACTCCTGAAAAAATGTATTCATTTTTTTAGAACCTCCCAGTTTTATTCTCGGTTTTAAAAAGCTAAAAAAGTAGATTTAATGCTATTGTCTCATATGATGATGATTCAGCTTTTCCCATAGTCTCACAGTTAGCAATCATGTGACCCCCAACAAGACAAATTCAGCAATCTTGAGGCCCCTATCAAGACAAATTCAGAAATCATGAGGCCCCCAACAAGACAAATTCAGCAATCATGAGGCCCCCAACATAACAAAGTTGGCAAGCGTGAGGCCCCCAACAAGACAAATTTAGCAATCATGAGGCCCCCAACAAATCATGAGGCACCCAACAAGACAAATTCAGCAATCTTGAGGCCCCCAACAAATCATGAGGCCCCCAACAAGACAAATTCAGCAATCATGAGGCCCCCAACAAGACAAATTCAGCAGTCATGGGGCACATAAATAGACAGCATTTCACATAAATAGGCAGAATGCCTCCTTAATATGATAGACACCTCTCACCTGGCTTCTGAATTCTCCTCTACTGGCTGCTGTGGCTGGCAAAATGGTTTTTGGCTGGATTGGGGATGATGTGTGAGCTGAAAGGCCTGGCAGTGATGCTGTGGCCTGGCTGGCGGTGATGCTGTGGCCGGGTTTGCAGGCGGTGATGCTGTGGCCGATGTTGTGGCTGGGTTGGCTGGCAGTGATGCTGTGACCTGGCTGGCGGTAATGCTGGGCTGTGCTAGGCTGGTTGAAGTGAATGCTGGCCTGACTGGTGGTGATGCTGTGGCCCTTTTGACAGTGATTCTGGGCTGGTTGGCTGGTGGTGATGCTGGGCTGGCTGGCCTGGATAGTTTAGGTAGCGACAGGTGCCCCCTAGTTAAGGTAGCACCAGGAGTCCCCCAGTTCAGGTAGGGACAGGAGCCCCCCCAGCTCATTTAGTGACAGGAGCCACCCAGTGTATGTAGTGACAGGAGGCCCCAGTTTAGGTAGTGACAGGCACCCCCCAGTTAGGTAGTGAGTAACAGGGACCCCCAGTTAAGTAGTGAGTGACAGCAGGGACCCCCAGTTAGGTAGTGACAGCAGGGACCGCCAGTTAGATATTGAGTGACAGCAGGGATCCCCAGTTAGATAGGGAGTGACAGCAGAGACCCCCAGTTAGATAGTGACAGCAGGGACCCCCAGTTAGGTAGTGACAGCAGGGACCCCCAGTTAGATAGGGAGTGACAGCAGGGACCCCCAGTTAGATAGTGAGTGACAGCAGGGACCCCCAGTTAGGTAGTGACAGCAGGGATCCCCAGTTAGATAGTGACAGCAGGAACCCCCAGTTAGATAGTGAGTGACAGCAGGGACCCCCAGTTAGATAGTGAGTGACAGCAGAGACCCCCAGTTAGATACTGAGTGACAGCAGAGACCCCCAGTTAGATACTGAGTGACAGCAGGGATCCCCAGTTAGTGAGTGACAGCAGGGACCCCCAGTTAGGTAGTGAGTGACAGCAGGGACCCCCAGTTAGATAGTGAGCAACAGCAGGGAACCCCCTTTAGGTAGTGAGTGACAGCAGGGACCCCCAGTTAAGTAGTGAGTGACAGCAGGGACCCCCAGTTAGATAGGGAGTGACAGCAGGGACCCCCAGTTAGATAGGGAGTGACAGCAGGGACCCCCAGTTAGATAGGGAGTGACAGCAGGGACCCCCAGTTAGATAGTGACAGCAGGGACCCCCAGTTAGATAGTGAGTGACAGCAGGGACCCCCAGTTAGGTAGTGACAGCAGGGACCCCCAGTTAAATAGTGACAGCAGGGACCCCCAGTTAGATAGTGAGTGACAGCAGGGACCCCCAGTTAGATAGTGAGTGACAGCAGAGACCCCCAGTTAGATACTGAGTGACAGCAGGGATCCCCAGTTAGTGAGTGACAGCAGGGACCCCCAGGTAGGTAGTGAGTGACAGCAGGGACCCCCAGTTAGATAGTGAGTAACAGCAGGGACCCCCGTTTAGGTAGTGAGTGACAGCAGGGACCCCCAGTTAAGTAGTGAGTGACAGCAGAGACCCCCGTTAAGTAGTGAGTGACAGGCGCCCCCAGATTAGGTAGAGAGTGACAGGCCAGCCCCCCCCCTCCCCCCGTGATGTAGTGAGTGACAGGGCCGCCCCCCTGCCTTTAAAAGTAATCGCACGCCCCCTGCCAGGTGTTACTCCATCCAGTTCTAATTGAGCACTTAAGCAGGGGGCGGTGGATGCCAGACAGGAGGACAAAGCCACAAAGGCTGCCTGTCACGGACGCGGACCGGGAGCCCAAATGAAGCGCGTGCAGGGGGCGGAGTTACCACGCTCGCTCGCTCCAGCCCCCTGCGGCTGCCTCCACACTATCCCACACCGGCACGCCCCCTGCCAGGTGCTGCTCAGCGACAGCAGCGTTTGTGATTGGGCAGGGGGCGGTGCAGGAGAGAACTGAGCCAGTCAGCAACACCCACAAGATGGCGCGTTTACCAATAGATTCGGCGGGCACTCCACTAACTGAGATCCATGGCACCCTGAGGCATATTGGGGGCACGTGCCACCAACAAATAGCGCTAGCGACGCGCCTGGAGGACAGAATCAGAATATAATTGTAAGGCAGAAGAGTAATCAGTAATCAGGCAGAGGTTCAGCAACTAATCAGATGAGCAGAGGTACAGAATCAGTAAGCTTAGAGCGAAGTCAGAGGATAGCCAGAATCATACACAGAATAATCAATAACAATGTAATAGTATCCTAGTCTAGGTGTGAAGTCCTTGGTTTCAACACCTGTGATCTAGTCTAAGGTCTGAGCGCTAACACGAGATGTATTCAGAATCAGAATCAGAATCAGTTTTATTTCGCCAAGTACAGCAAGAGCTGTAATCGGAATTATTTGTGGTTCACATGGCATAGGCAGTGTAAAGACAGACAGAGTAAAGACAAAAGCAAAACGCATACAAATACAAAGTACAAAAATAGAATGCAATGGTCAGGACTGTACAGGCCATTCCACTTCTGTGCAGGGCAGTCAGGTAGTAATAAGGTGCACTAAAACGTCCACAGTCCCTTTACGGATAAAGAACCTGGGCAGGCAGAGGCAGAGATCGGCTGACCGACCCGGCAGTTAGAGATTCAGGCCAAGCCGGGGAAGGTTAGAGTTCAGTAGCCGAACAGCCTGAGGGAAGAAGGTGTTCTTCCGCCTATTAGTTTTGGATGGTAAAGTCCTGTAGCGGCGGCCCAATGGGAGGAGCCTGAAGTAGTGGCTGCCTGGGTGGGAGGGGTCGCGGGAGATCATGGTTGCCCTCTTTCTCATCCTAGAAGAATGGAGGAGATCAAGAGGAGGAAGAGGAGAGCCGATGATCTTCTCCGCGTCAGTTATGACTCTCTGCAGCTTGTGTTTGTCGCTTGCCGCTGCGCCTGCATACCAGACAATTACCGAGGAGCAGAGGATAGATTCTATGGTGGCGGTATAGAAGCTGGTCAGCAGCTCCTTGGGCATGCCAAATCTCTTCAGTTGGCGCAGGAAGAACAACCGCTGCTGGGATTTCTTCTGAATTTTGGTGGTGTTTAGCCCCCATTTTAGGTTATTAGTGAGAGTCGTGCCGAGGAACCGAACCGATGACACCTTAGAGACTTCTGTCCCTCCAATGAGGACAGGTGGGAGGGGGGGAGGGTTTCTCCTGAAGTCAACGACTAGTTCAACAGTCTTTGCTGTGTTGAGGACCAGGTTGTTGTCGCTGCACCATTTGCATATTCTCCCGACTTCGCTGCGGTACTCGTGCTCCCCGTTGCTACCAATAAGGCCGATGATGGTGGTGTCATCTGCAAACTTGATGACCTTCACAGAGTCAGCGGATGAGATGCAGTTGTTGGTATAGAGGGAGAACAGCAGAGGTGACAAAACACAGCCTTGTGGGGCCCCTGTATTGGTGGTCCGGACGCTGGAGTAGAAGTTGCCAAGCTTCACTTGTTGCGTTCTGTTAGTCAGGAAGTCCTTGATCCATGCTCGGAGTGAAGTATCAATTCCGAGCTGCGTCAGATTGGTGATCAGGATGTCTGGGCAGATCGTGTTGAACGCTGAGCTAAAGTCTAGGAACAAGATCCTGGCATAGGAGGCGGGGTTGTCCAGGTGCTCAGTGATGTGAGCCATGCTGACATTGATGGCATCCTCCACGGATCGGTTAGACCTGTAAGCAAATTGGAGCGGGTCTAAACGGGAGTCCGTGGACCTCTTCAGGAGGGCAAGGACCAGCCGCTCGAGGAGCTTCATGATATTTGAGGTTAGGGCCACTGGTCGGAAGTTATTTAGCTCGGTACTGCCTGTTTTCTTTGGGACCGGTACAATTATAGACCTCTTAAAACAGGAGGGGACTGTACCACCAGATAATGACTGCTTAAATAAGGAGGTGAGCACAGGGGCTAGCTGATCGGCACAGGTACGCAAGCAGATGGACGACACACCGTCAGGGCCGGAAGATTTCCTGGGGTTCAGCTTGCGGAGGTGCCGGAGTACCTCTGATTCCTGAACAGCACACGGCGCCAGGGCGACGAGTTCACCCGAGGGGGGGGTCGGAGATGTTTGGCTCGCTGGCTGGTTGGGAAGTTTCTCGAACCTGCAGTAGAACTCATTGAGCTCCTCCGCCAGTCGAGGGCTGGGGGTCACCGTTTGGGGGGCCGGTTTGAAGTTCGTGGCTGCTCTCAGGCCCTTCCATACCTCCCGTGTGTTGGTCGACTGGAGGCAGAGCCCCAGCTTTTCGGCGTAGGCCCTTTTTGCCAAACGCAGTTCTCTTTTCAGGGCGTGCCTGGCCTCTCTGAATTCCTCTGGAGAGCCCGACCTGTGCGCTTCCTCTTTGCGTTTCCGAAGCCGGCGAAGCCTGTCGTTGAACCAGGGCTTGTTGTTGGGATAGACTCTGAAGGACTTCACGACAGCAGACAGCGCCAGACTGAAGCCCGAAGGCTTAAGAAGCAGAGGAGACCTCACTGGCACGCCCCCTGCACTCAGCCAATCCTGGGTGCCGTGAGTCTCCTCCGAGGTCAGCTGACGAGCCTCTTCCTCGCATAAAGGTCCTGTCTGTGTGCGCGCCCGCGCGAGACAGGGACCCTATCTGCAAACGAACGACCCGACCTCGGCGTCCTAGACGCCGGAGGGACGGGCAGGGGAACGGAGGCAGCTGCCTCTTCAGGCGTTACAACTATGTTGATGAATTCCTCTATTTCATCAGCAGTCCTCAGGGATTATGCGGCAACTTGATTTACTCTCTGCCACCAGCAGGGGTCTCTCCTTTAGGAACTGTCCATCACAGACTGTAATGAGGGCAGGTCTGGGATCACCTGAACTTTGTCATCTGACCTCCCAGCACAGAATATAAGCTGCCTTAGCAAGTCAGTCCAGTGCTAGATCATCACATCAGTTCCTGGTCCTGATTATCGAGTTCTAGCCTTTCCTGCCTTGCATCTGTGCTTAGTATCTTGCCCTTGCCGTGTATGACCCTTTTCTGTTTGACTAATCTTTTGCCTAAGCGATTATATCTTGTATGATTCTCTGGTTTGACCTTGTACGCTTGACTTCTTGTTGCCTGCCGATTCTGATTCTGTTGCTCTGTTCATGTATATATTGTATTTAGTTCACATGTGTATATATTAGCCAGGTTCAGGGTTCAGTGTGTACACTTGATTATATGTTTTGGATTATCCTGCATATTCCTCTATGCAGGGGGTTCTTAGCATATGCAAATCCCTGATAGTAATTACTGCTACGGTGTTTAGCTTTGTTTTCAGTTGCATTATTATTTATACTGATTGCCTGATAATTTGCATGACTACTGTGCATGAACTTAATGCCGTTTGTTTATGTATGCTAATTGCCTAGTTATTTGCATGGTTCTTTGCATGAGCTTAATGTACATCATTGATGCCATTTATATCATTTATGTGAAAGTTTGCAATAAATCTTCATATTCCTTTAATTCCAGTCTGAGTCTCAGTGTTTCTTGCATAGTGACAAAAACTACTTCCTTTGCGATTCCTTTACATTGCAAGCCCTTGCATAGGAATCCTGACACATATGCTGCATAGAGGGAGATATGAGGGACAATATCCTTAAAGGTGTGCCACAGCACCCACATAAACTTTATACCAGTACAAGGATATGTATAAAAGATATTGAAGAAACTCAAAAGTAAAAAGTATTGAGGCGACAACGTTGACTTGTTTCGGGATAGACCCTTCATCAGGCCTCCACATATAAAGTCAAATCAGCTACTGACAGATTTAAAAAAAAAATAATAAAACAAATTACCACAAAAAGACTATTTTCCTTTGTTAAAACAAAAGGTTAACAATTACAGGTTGATGCATTGTTGAAACGGTCGAAAAATGTGAGTTACATAGACATTTAACTTTGGGTATAGTCTGCACAAATTGTTTGCCTATTGGTGTTGTTAAGGACATTGGGGTCAGATATGTTCAAATATGAGTAAATAAACATGTCTCAAGATAAAATGTCTTTGAAGGGCCAATATACATCTTAAACATAGTATTACACAGACAAATGCAAAAAATAAGTTAAACTTACCTGGTGTGATGTTTTGCTCAGCTGCCTGTGCAGGCAGGCAGCTTTTTGACCATTGTGTAGGTTTGCATGCTGCAGGACTCTGGAAAGAAGAGTTTCTGTCAGTTTTGCAGCTTGTGCTTGCTGAGGAATTTGCATACGTTGTCATGCAAATTGCCTGGCCACATTCATTGGAGGCGTGTACTATAAGTACTATGTCTTTCCCACAATGCATGGCTGTTCATAAGGAGTCTTCCTGTGAAACACTCTGGAGAGTGTCAGCCATGCTCTTTGTTTGAAGATCAGCTTAGAGTAATTCCTGGAAACTGTGCTAGGCAGGTTCCCTAGTGCAGTTAGGATTGTTTATCTGTTTTGTTTGTCTGTTGCGATTGTCCTGTCCCAACGGTGGTCGATAGGAAATCGTTCTGATCTCTGTTCTTGGAGTATAGCTGGTGCAGCGGTTGCTACCAGCTATCTCTTCTGTTCTGCCTCTCTGGGATTGCACTAGCATCTTGCGCTAGCGCTGTGGATCCTTCTGTTCTGTCTCTTTGGATCGCGCTAGCATCTTTCGCTAGCGCTGTGGATCCTTCTGTTCTGTCTCTTTGGATCGCGCTAGCCACTTTTCGCTAGCGCTGTGGATCCTTCTGTTCTGTCTCCTTGGATCGCGCTAGCCACTTTCCGCTAGTGCTGTGGATCCTTCTGTTCTGTCTTCCTGGATCGCGCTAGCCACTTGCGCTAGTGCTGTGGATCCTATCTCTCGCTTGTCCCTGTTTTCGTGTGTCTGTCTTGTCTGCTACGATTGCTTGCTGGAGGCTCGGTGAGGTAACCGTTAAGCAAGCGCTCGCGTCCTCTGTTTCATGTTTGTCTGTCGATGGTTAGTTAGGCGTGCTTGTCTCTATTGTGCTTATCACGTGGAGACCGCGCATAACCGCGTGCACTGTTGCGAATGAGTGCGGTGTTCGCGGTTAGCTAGCATTTGTTATTTTCCGCATCTCCTCATTGTATGATTTGCTGTGCATTTGCTATCCTCGTATTCTGTTCTGATCTGCCTTGTGTCACTTCTGGCAATCGCCGTTCTTGCGGTTGCGTTTCTGTTTCGTACCTGCTGTTGTGTGTGCGCGGTCACGGGGTGGCGACTAGATTGGCGCACACACATACAACCTGTCCCTTTGCTCGTTCTCATTCGCAATCGCTTCTCTTGCGATTGCGTTCTGCGCTTCGTACAATTCCTGTCTGGCATTTGTGGAGGTACAGAGGATTGGTTCCTCTGCACTCCCCAGCGCCATCTGCCGACAGGAATTTCCCTCTACGGGTGCGTAGCACCTTTTGCTGGGTGCCTGCAATTATACGCTTGTGGAGGATTTCCGCCTTATCAGCGCACACGGAGAAAGTTCCACAATCGTTACACCTGGCTATATTTATCCTGGTGTAAGCAAAGAATTTCTCTGGATGAGCACACAAATCTTGGTAAATAGACTGGAATTAGCCCTTCCAATCTTGGCTCACATTCATGGGATGCACCCAGTACCGACGAGGGCTGGACCTTCCCCCTCATGAAAGCAAATGCAGACAACAGCAACACCAACTCTTCCTCCATCGCTATACTGCTCTCTACAAACCCACAAAGCATTGCAGGTACCACTCCTCTTATATATTCTGGGCAGTACACTCACTAAAATAATAATTATACTAATTGCCATTATTTAGGTATGGGGATCTTTAAATCAGGCCAAAAAACAGCTAAAAAAACGCTTAGAGAAATGCCAGCCCAAAATTGCTAACATGCAGGTAAGCACTGGGATGCACTTAAAAAAAATCGCGCACAAATTTATGATATGAACAAGGCCTAAGACAGCAGGAGGAGTCATCACTGTTAACCTCCCTGACAGTTCATTTCTTTCTGGATTTATGGGTCTAAAACTTGTGAAGATGCGCCCCCCCACAATTGGAATGATCATACAGCACCCAACAAATTGCTCTGTACATTATAGCTGCGGTGAGTCCCCCCAAACAACCCTCAGTATAGGTAGGTAGCCAGGTATAGGTGCCCCCAGTTTTGGTAGCTAGGCACAGTTGCCCCCAGTATAGGTTAGGCAGGTATAGTTGCCCCCAGTACAGATTGGCCAGGCACTCTTCACTTCCTGTTTCTTCCTGGTGCTGCCCCCAGACTTCTGCCACCTGAGAAAGTCACTTCACTTGGCATCATGGGCGCACCGGGCCTGCTTGTAGACATCCTGCGTATAATAAAAGACTAGAACACAAAATGGTTGAAATAATTGCATTTATGAATACACTTAAAAATAGTGAAACTGTACAAATAGGGCACCAGACTATACAGTATGTACATATAAGTTTTTACACAAATATTCAACCTCTCTCTGTTCTTGGGTGTAGTTCCATCATGCCTCAAATCTACAACCATTGTGCCAGTCCCAAAAAATCCTAGGATAACCTGTCTTATTAATGATTATCGACCAGTTGCTCTAACCCCTGTCATCGCCAAGTGCTTTGAACGACTGGTAGCCACACACATCAAGGCCTCCATCCCAGCAAATCTAGATCAACACCAGTTTGCTTACCGAACAAATAGATCGACTGAGGATGCCATCTGTGTAGCTCTCCATGCTGCCCTCTCACACCTGGAAAAGCCCAACTCCTATGTTAGGATGCTCTTTGTTGACTACAGCTCAGCATTTACTACCATTGTACCTAGCCAGCTGACCAACAAACTCCATGCACTAGGTCTTGCTCCCTCCATATGTACTTGGTTATTGGACTTCCTTACTAATCGCCCTCAAACTGTCAGACTAGGAAAACAGACATCCTCCACCCTTACCCTGAGCACTGGCGTGCCACAGGGCTGAGTATTAAGCCCTCTCCTCTATGCACTTTTCACCCATGACTGCCAGCCTATCCATACCTCAAACATAATTGTTAAGTTTGCAGATTATACGACTGTCATTGGGCTTATATCAGACAATGAGGAAGCTGCATACAGAGAAGAAGTTAGGAACCTGACTGCATGGTGCGACATTAACAACCTGTTATTAAATACAAAGAAGACCAAAGAAATTATTCTGGACTTTAGGACCACCAAAAAGACCACTCACCTACCGCTAATGATCAATGCAGGGGCTGTGGAGAGAGTTTCCAGCTTCAAATTTTTGGGAGTCACCATCGCAGAGAACCTGTCCTGGGCTGACAATGCTTTAGCTCTAACTGGCAAAGCACAACAACGCCTCCACTTTCTGAGAAAACTAAGGAGCGCTAACCTCCCACAGAAGCTGCTGGTTAATTTCTACAGATGCACTATTGAAAGCGTTCTGACCAATTGCATGACGGCCTGGTACAACAGCTGCACGAAGGCTACTAGAGAAGCCCTGCAGCGAGTTGTTAAAACAGCAGAAGCCATTATTGGCACTGAACTACCATCACTGGAACTTTTGTATAATACTCGCAGCGTGAGAAGGGCCAAAAACATTATCAAGGACAACACTCATCCTGGAAATGCCTTATCTGAGCTCCTTCCATCAGGTAAACGTTTTAGATCAATCCGCACACACACAAACAGACTGAAAGACAGCTTTTTAGCATCTGCCATAAACTTGATGTTCTCTGAATCCTCTCTGAAATAATTAACACTGTGTACAAATTGTTTAAATATCTGTAATACCTGGCATACTTGTATAATTTCTTCTCTTCCTTGTTACTATCACTATGTACCCTATATGCACCGTGGGGTTGTCATGAAAAGTAATTTCGTTGTGTTACACAATGACAATAAAGTGAATTGAATTGAATTGAATATATAGCTAATACACCTCCCGCGTCTGGTATATTTTGAAACGGAATGGCACAGAGGACGACATCACAATCGGGTGAAGTAGAAGCGCAATTCCTTTCAGACTTTTCCCCCTTTGCTATCTGTCTTAGTTGGCAGGCAGAGGGTAGTCAAAATCCAGGCAAAAATCGGTAACAGTAAGGCAGATCAGCAGATGTACTTATCTCAGCAGCAGTTGGGAACCAAATGACTATATTGTTAACATCCTGTGCTTTGAAATGAGCTTATCTGCCATCTCTGCCATGGCAGCCATGTGACACAAGAGATATCAAATTACAACTTGTGATTAAAGACAAATGAGGAGGAATTAGACGGCTAAACTCTCCATACATACAGGGCGCATTTCTCTATCTTTACCTTCTGCCCTGTGCCCACAGATCGCATCCAGATGGGGGATTAGACAGGCTATACTCTCTCTATACTAACAGGGCGCATTTCTCTATGTTCAACTTCTGCCTTGTGCCCACAGATTGAGTTCAGATTAGAGAATTAGGCAGGCTAAACTCTCTCCAAGTGTAGGCTGCATCAGAGGCGTATCTAGGGAAAATAGTGCCTATGCATACCTCCCAACTTTTTGAGATAAGAAAGAGGGACACTTAAGCCATGCCCCTGCCACACCCCTGATCACACACCATCACACCCCTAGTCATGCATACCATAAAGATTTCATAAGAAAAATATGCTGTTTTCTAATTCAAACCACACTGGTCCTTTCTATCCTGGTTCATTTTCCTTCATATTAACATTTTAAAATTATTAATATATAAATTTAATGGATGGGAATTTAAGTCAATTAAACACATTTTGTATTAGAGATATAGATATATTTACATAGAAAGAGGGACAAAGTCCTGAAAGAGGGACAAATGAAGAGGAAAGAGGGACCGAGGGACAGGGCTCCCAAAGAGGGATTGTCCTTTCAAAAGAGGAACAGTTGGGAGCAAGCACTGAAATTGCGCCTCCCCCATTGTACCAGATAAAACACTCTTTTACTTACCAGGGGCCGCAGTCTTGTAGTTCCCTTGCTGACCTCCTTGTCCTCATCCTTGTGGACTTAGCTAAATCGTGCACTACTGCCCATGCGTTGGCCTTGTGGTATGCCTACTTGATCTCGGTTCCATGGTGGGGAGAATTCTGTGCCTGTACATAACGCTCTATGGGAGTGCGATCAAAGTTCCCCACCGCCAAGCCAACGCATGCGCAGTAGTGTACACACTGTGTTTGCAGGGCCGCTCAGCAGATCAAGGATGAGGACTGGGAGGACAAGGGAACTACAAGACTTCAGTGCCTGGACTCTGGAGGAAGCCCCAGGTAAGTAAAGGATGCACACATGCACAATCTTTATTGTCAACTGCAAGGAACCTTACGATACATTAATTTACAATTTCCATACTACAGCAGGGCTCTGCTTTCCCACATTTCAGTAGTTCTTACACATTTCCATCCATTCTACAGCAGGCCACTCAGTGCATAATTTCATTTCTTCTGGGAAAATCCCAGAATGTATGTGGGAAAATAGTGGCCTGTTGTAGTATTAAAATTGTAACTGAAATAAATGTGGGACAGTAGGAAAGCAGTGGCCAGCTGCTGCTGTTGCAGAATAGATTGTATAATAATGGGTTATGATGGTTTGTCTCTAATTAACTTATGTGGCTTGATTTCTAACTTAGCTCTGAGAGGAAATAGTAAGCTGCCAAGGGTTTTAGTGTCAGTTCACACTTGTGTTTTTTGCAAAAACGGACTGTTGGAACGGATCCGGTACGGTCCGTTCAATTCCAAAAACATCCGTTTGGCATCAGGATCCGGTCAGTTTAAGTTCCGTTTGCATTCGGATTTTCATCCGTTCTGCACGCGTTTTTAATACGTTTCCATTTTTTAAAGAGATAAAGTACTGTATAAATACCTGGGGTCTGGAAGGTCTGGAAAAGCGCTGGGGTCATTTTTGGAGAGAGCCTGCTGTGTGGACATCATCCTTTGAGAGAGAGACTGCTGTGTGGACCATGGATCCAGTGATTTTATACAGCTTTTGGATTGGAGTAGCTTCGTTCCTGATATTTACGTATTACTATGTGGGAAGGAAGCGTGCTCCTATCAGGAGATGGTGGGTGCACCCTCTACTATTGAAGAGGCAGAGGAAGGGACAGTTCCAGACCCTGTACCGGGACCTGAGACGACACCCAGACAAGTTCTACAGCTACTGCCGGATGTCCGTAACCCTGTAAGTATCCATACCTATACACACCACCCCCACAATCCCTTCCATACCTAAACATTCCCACCCTACCACCACAACACCTTACCCCTGTAAGCTAAACACACCACCTAAACCCTGCTCACAACACCCATACTCCTCTATACACAGCTAAACACACCACCCCCACCCTCCACACAACACCTTGTGCCACAGCAAACTTTATAAGTTCTTCCTTTTCATCTCCTGTCAGGTTTGATGGCCTCTTGGAGATGGTGAAGGATGACCTAAGGAAGAAGGATACCCGGTTGAGGAGAGCACCACAGGAACAACTAATGATCACCACTCTGAGGTATGTGAAAACAAATTTTTTTTTATTTTAAAAGAAACATTTTCCAACATGGAAACAGAAAATCTTCCAACATGGAAGACAACCAAAAAAACTTAAAAATGTTTTTGCATTTTTCAATGATACAATATGGCCCCAATCTGGACAGTACCCGTGTGCATGTGTATCATGGCCCATACTAGACATTCGAGGGACACTAAACCCTGGTTCTTAAATAGAGTTTGTATAGACTCCCTTGGGCATGGCCTTAAAGGGTAATCAGTGCTGCTGAGAAGACCATCGGGTCACCCCTGCCACCCCTGGACATCCTTCAATCATCAAGAATGAGGTCCAGGGCAAACAAGATCACTCAAGACTCCTCCCACCCAGGGAGTTGCTTCTTCGTCCCCCTTCCTCTAGGTCGCCGTTATAGGTCCATCCTCACCAAAACCACGAGGCATAAAAACACCTTCTTTCCCCAAGCGGTTGCCCTACTTAATTCATGCACTCTCCCAACCGACATCCCCTAATCTTCCTCTGCCACCCCTGTGCGGAATACGAGCATGGAAGGAACTATCTCCAGCTGGCCACGCTGTACCACATGTCACTGTACAAATGTCTGTTTTGCATAAGATAGTCCTGCCCATCTGATCTATGAGCTGCTGCTGTCTGTTAAATTGACGTCAGGGTGTCTCTGTAGCTAAGATCTGTACCATGTGCTGTTTGCTAACTGCTGCTATTGACTGTCAAACTGCTGTAGTGTCTATGTAGCTATTATCTGTACCATGTTGATGTTGTTAATCCAATTGCCGTTGTGTCCACAAAAAATTCCCGGTGCGGCTCCTGCCGTACTTGGCGAATAAAGTTGATTCTGATTCAAATCCTGGGATACAGGAAAGTCAACATGACATGACAAGGCCTAGGTGTACTTTGGGCCATGCCATGCCATGTAAAGGTTTCCTGCCTCACAGGTTCTGAAGGCCATATCCAAGGGAGTGCTAAGCTTGTGTAGTGGATTGGTCACATAACTTGGCCCATTGAGGCCAACACGTGCAAAAAAAAAAAAAATAGCCACACAAGTGGAGTAATTGGGCCACTGAGGCCAACAAGTGCAAAATAGTCAGAAAAAGTGGAGGTAACTTGGGCCATTGAGTCCAACTAGTGCAAAACAATATTCAAAAAAGTGCAGTAACTTGGGCCACTGAGGCCAGCTACAAACAGTCACAAAAGTGGAGTGAACTCAGGCCACTAAGGACAAAGCTAGTAGTGATTTGAGGGACACTAGGACCTAGATACTTAAGTGGACAAATGTGGTTAGATAGGCACTTGGGCATGGGCCTCTGAACCTGGGATGAAGGAAACAGGACAGTGCAAGACCCGGAAGCCAAGCCCTGTCCATAATGGGTCTTCTTCATCGCAGGTTCTGAGGACCATGTCCAAGGTTGAGGACCAAGAGCCAAGTTTGTGCAGAATTGCAGACAGTGTTGCCAGAAAGGACCACTGAGGACAAAGCTAGTAGTGATTTGAGGGACACTAGGCACTAGATACTTAAAGAGAACCCGAGGTGGGATTTAATTATGCTAGTGGGGCACAGAGGCTGGTTGTGCACACTAACACCAGCCTCTGTTGCTCCATGGTGTGCCTCCATGACCCCCCTTGCGCGCCGCTATACCCCCGCAGTGCTGGCGACACGCAGCGTGTCGCCAGCACAATGTTTACCTCTGCGCTGTCTGTCAGCGCCGCTCCTCCACCTCCTCCATATCGACGCTACCTGCCCACGTCACTTCCCTCCAATCAGCGGGAGGGAAGGGACACGGGCGGGTAGCGCCGATACGGAGGAGGCGGGGGAGCGGCGCTGACAGACAGCGCAGAGGTAAACATTGTGCTGGTGACACGCTGCGTGTTGCCAGCACTGCGGGGGGTATAGCGGCGCGCAGGGAGGTCTTGGAGGCACACCATAGGGCAACAGAGGCTGGTGTTAGTGTGCACAACCAGCCTCTGTGCCCCACTAGCATAATTAAATCCCACCTCGAGTTCTCTTTAAGTGGACTAATGTGGTTAGATAGCCACTTGGACATGGGCCTCTGAACCTGGGATGAAGGAAACAGGACAATGCAAGACCCGAAAGCCAAGCCCTGTCCATAATCGGTCTCCTTCATCACAGGTTCTGAGGACCATGTCCAAGGTTGAGGACCAAGAGGCAAGTTTGTGTAGAGCTGCAGATGCAGCAGACACAGAGCCCAACACTGAGGGACACCAGACCCTATATACTAAACTGACGAAATGTATGTAGATATCCTCTTAGACATAGCCCTCTAAACCTGGGATCGAGGAAACAGGAGATGGCAAGACCAGAGGCCAAGCCAGGTCCTCATAGGTTTCCTTAATTCCAGGTTCTGAAGGCTATGTCCAAGGGGAATGACCAAGAGCTAACAAAGTCGTTTACTATTTGGGGTCTGCACCAGTTCCATGGAAAAGAAGGCTAGGTGAACCTGGGAAATCCGAAGTGTCAGGGGTACTCACACTGGAAGTGCTTGACCCTCCTGTTGTCAACTGTGTATATGTACCTCCTCTGTAACCCTGGTAGCTTTGGGACGATGATGTCCAGGGGACAGTTGCTGTTGTTCTGAACCCGGGCTGTTGACTGAACTGTTGTTCCATGTGCAGTTTGACAGTCTCTAGTAAGCTGAAGTGGTACGCTAGCATGTTGATACCTGGTACTTTGTCCAAAAACGGAATTAACCACTTGAGGACCACAGTCTTTCTACCCCTTAAGGACCGGCCACTTTTTTTCCATTCAGACCACTGCAGCTTTCACGGTTTATTGCTCGCTCATACAACCTACCACCTAAATGATTTTTGGCTCCTTTTCTTGTCACTAATAAAGCTTTCTTTTGGTGCTATTTGATTGCTCCTGCGATTTTTACTTTTTATTATATTCATCAAAAAAGACATGAATTTTGGCAAAAAAATGATTTTTTTAACTTTCTGTGCTGACAATCTTCAAATAAAGTAAAATTTCTGTATACATGCAGCGCGAAAAATGTGGACAAACATGTTTTTGATTAAAAAAAAACCATTCAGTGTATATTTATTGGTTTGGGTAAAAGTTATAGCGTTTACAAACTATGGTGCAAAAAGTGAATTTTGCCATTTTCAAGCATCTATGACTTTTCTGACCCCCTGTCATGTTTCATGAGGGGCTAGAATTCCAGGATAGTATAAATACCCCCCAAATGACCCCATTTTGGAAAGAAGACATCCCAAAGTATTCACTGAGAGGCATAGTGAGTTCATAGAAGATATTATTTTTTGTCACAAGTAAGCGGAAAATGACACTTTGTGACAAAAAAAAAGAAAAAAAAAAGAATCCATTTCTTCTAACTTGCGACAAAAAAAAATGAAATCTGCCACGGACTCACCATGCCCCTCTCTGAATACCTTGAAGTGTCTACTTTCCAAAATGGGGTCATTTGTGGGGTGTGTTTACTGTCCTCGCATTTTGGGGGGTGCTAATTTGTAAGCACCCCTGTAAAGCCTAAAGGTGCTCATTGGACTTTGGGCCCCTTAGCGCAGTTAGGCTGCAAAAAAGTGCCACACATGTGGTATTGCCGTACTCAAGAGAAGTAGTAGAATGTGTTTTGGGGTGTATTTTTACACATACCCATGCTGGGTGGGAGAAATATCTCTGTAAATGACAATTTTTTCATTTTTTTTACACACAATTGTCCATTTACAGAGTTATTTCTCCCACCCAGCATGGGTATGTGTAAAAATACACCCCAAAACACATTGTACTACTTCTCCCGAGTACGGCGATACCACATGTGTGGCACTTTTTTGCACCCTAACTGCGCTAAAGGGCCCAAAGTCCAATGAGTACCTTTAGGATTTCACAAGTCATTTTGCGGAATTTGATTTCCAGACTACTCCTCACGGTTTAGGGCCCCTAAAATGCCAGGGCAGTATAGGAACCCCATAAATGACCCCATTTTAGAAAGAAGACACCCCAAGGTATTCCGTTAGGAGTATGGTGAGTTCATAGAAGATTTTATTTTTTGTCAAAAGTTAGCGGAAAATTGATTTTTATTGTTTTTTTCACAAAGTGTCATTTTCCACTAACTTGTGACAAAAAATAAAATCTTCTATGAACTCACCATACTCCTAACGGAATACCTTGAGGTGTCTTCTTTCTAAAATGGGGTCATTTGTGGGGTTCCTATACTGCCCTGGCATTTTAGGGGCCCTAAACCGTGAGGAGTAGTCTGGAAATCAAATTCCGCAAAATGACCTGTGAAATCCTAAAGGTACTCATTGGACTTTGGGCCCTTTAGCGCAGTTAGGGTGCAAAAAAGTGCCACACATGTGGTATCGCCGTACTCGGGAGAAGAAGTACAATGTGTTTTGGGGTGTATTTTTACACATACCCATGCTGGGTGGGAGAAATAACTCTGTAAATGGACAATTGTGTGTAAAAAAATCAAAAGATTGTCATTTACAGAGGTATTTCTCCCACCCAGCATGGGTATGTGTAAAAATACACCCCAAAACACATTGTACTACTTCTCCCGAGTATGGCAATACCACATGTGTGGCACTTTTTTGCACCCTAACTGCGCTAAAGGGCCCAAAGTCCAATGAGTACCTTTAGGATTTCACAGGTCATTTTGCGAAATTTGATTTCCAGACTACTCCTCACGGTTTAGGGCCCCTAAAATGCCAGTTCAGTATAGGAACCCCACAAATGACCCCATTTTAGAAAGAAGACACCCCAAGGTATTCCGTTAGGAGTATGGTGAGTTCATAGAAGATTTTATTTTTTGTCACAAGTTAGTGGAAAATGACACTTTGTGAAAAAAAACAATAAAAATCAATTTTCCGCTAACTTTTGACAAAAAATAAAATCTTCTATGAACTCACCATACTCCTAACGGAATACCTTTGGGTGTCTTCTTTCTAGAATGGGGTCATTTGTGGGGTTACTATACTGCCCTGGCATTTTAGGGGCCCTAAACCGTGAGGAGTAGTCTTGAAACCAAATGTCGCAAAATGACCTGTGAAATCCTAAAGGTACTCATTGGACTTTGGGCCCCTTAGCGTACTTAGGGTGTAAAAAAGTGCCACACATGTGGTACCGCCGTACTCAGGAGAAGTAGTGTAATGTGTTTTTTGGGGTGTATTTTTACACATACCCATGCTAAGTGGGAGAAATATCTCTGTAAATGACAATTGTTTGATTTGTTTTACACACAATTGACCATTTACATAGAAATTTCTCCCACCCAGCATGGGTATGTGTAAAAATACACCCCAAAACACATTATACTACTTTTCCTGAGTACGGCGGTACCACATGTGTGACACTTTTTTGCAGCCTAGGTGCGCTAAGGGGCCCAACGTCCTATTCACGGGTCATTTTGAGGCATTTGTTTTCTAGACTACTCCTCGCGGTTTAGGGCCCCTAAAATGCCAGGGCAGTATAGGAACCCCACAAGTGACCCCATTTTAGAAAGAAGACACCCCAAGGTATTCCGTTAGGTGTATGGCGAGTTCATAGAAGTTTTTATTTTTTGTCACAAGTTAGTGAAAAATGACACTTTGTGAAAAAAACCCAATAAAAATCAATTTCCGCTAACTTTTGACAAAAAATAAAATCTTCTATGAACTCGTCATACACCTAACAGAATACCTTGGGGTGTCTTTTTTTCTAAAATGGGGTCACTTGTGGGGTTCCTATACCGCCCTGGCATTTTACGGGCCCAAAACCGTGAGTAGTCTGGAAACCAAATGTCTCAAAATGACTGTTCAGGGGTATAAGCATCTGCAAATTTTGATGACAGGTGGTCTATGAGGGGGCGAATTTTGTGGAACCGGTCATAAGCAGGGTGGCCTTTTAGATGACAGGTTGTATTGGGCCTGATCTGATGGATAGGAGTGCTAGGGGGGTGACAGGAGGTGATTGATGGGTGTCTCAGGGGGTGGTTAGAGGGGAAAATAGATGCAATCAATGCACTGGGGAGGTGATCGGAAGGGAGTCTGAGGGGGATCTGAGGGTTTGGCCGAGTGATCAGGAGCCCACACGGGGCAAATTAGGGCCTGATCTGATGGGTAGGTGTGCTAGGGGGTGACAGGAGGTGATTGATGGGTGTCTCAAGGTGTGATTAGAGGGGGGAATAGATGCAAGCAATGCACTGGCGAGGTGATCAGGGCTGGGGTCTGAGGGCATTCTGAGGGTGTGGGCGGGTGATTGAGTGCCCTAGGGGCAGATAGGGGTCTAATCTGATAGGTAGCAGTGACAGGGGGTGATTGATGGGTAATTAGTGGGTGTTTAGGGTAGAGAACAGATGTGAACACTGCACTTGGGAGGTGATCGGACGTCGGATCTGCGGGCGATCTATTGGTGTGGGTGGGTGATCAGATTGCCCGCAAGGGGCAGGTTAGGGGCTGATTGATGGGTGGCAGTGACAGCGGGTGATTGATGGGTGGCAGTGACAGGGGGTGATTGATGGGTGATTGATAGGTGATTGACAGGTGATCAGTGGGTTATTACAGGGAAGGACAGATGTAAATAATGCCCTGGCGAATTGATAAGGGGGGGTCTGAGGGCAATCTGAGCGTGTAGGCGGGTGATTGGGTGCCCGCAAGGGGCAGATTAGGGTCTGATCTGATGGGTAACAGTGACAGGTGGTGATAGGGGGTGATTGATGGGTAATTAGTGGGTGTTTAGAGGAGAGAATAGATGGAAACACTGCGCTTGGGTGGTGATCTGATGTCGGATCTGCGGGCGATCTATTGGTGTGGGTGGGTGATCAGTTTGCCCGCAAGGGGCAGGTTAGGGGCTGATTGATGGGTGGCAGTGACAGGGGTGATTGATGGGTGGCAGTGACAGGGGGTGATTGATGGGTGATTGACAGGTGATTGACAGGTGATCAGTGGGTTATTACAGGGAAGGACAGATGTAAATAATGCCCTGGCGAATTGATAAGGGGGGGTCTGAGGGCAATCTGAGCGTGTAGGCGGGTGATTGGGTGCCCGCAAGGGGCAGATTAGGGTCTGATCTGATGGGTAACAGTGACAGGTGGTGATAGGGGGTGATTGATGGGTGATTGATGGGTAATTAGTGAGTGTTTAGAGAAGAGAATAGATGGAAACACTGCGCTTGGGTGGTGATCTGATGTCGGATCTGCGGGCGATCTATTGGTGTGGGTGGGTGATCAGTTTGCCCGCAAGGGGCAGGTTAGGGGCTGATTGTTGGGTGGCAGTGACAGGGGGTGATTGATGGGTGATAGGTGATTGGCAGGTGATTGACAGGTGATCAGTGGGTTATTACAGGGAAGGACAGATGTAATTAATGCACTGGTGAATTGATAAGGGGGGGGGGGTCTGAGGGCAATCTGAGCGTGTGGGCGGGTGATTGGGTGCCCGCAAGGGGCAGCTTAGGGTCTGATCTGATAGGTAACAGTGACAGGTGGTGATAGGGGGTGATTGATGGGTGATTGATGGGTAATTAGTGGGTGTTTAGAGAAGATAACAGATGTAAACAATACATTTGGGAGGTAATCTGACGGCGGGTTTGCGGGCGATCTAATGGTGTGGGTGGGTGATCAGATTGCCCGCAAGGGGCAGGTTAGGGGCTGATTGATGGGTGGCAGTGACAGGGGGTGACAGGGGGTGATTGATGGGTGATAGGTGATTGGCAGGTGATTGACAGGTGATCAGTGGGTTATTACAGGGAAGAACAGATGTAATTAATGCACTGGCGAATTGATAAGGGGGGGTCAGAGGGCAATCTGAGCGTGTTGGCGGGTGATTGGGTGCCTGCAAGGGGCAGATTAGGGTCTGATCTGATAGGTAAAAGTGACAGGTGGTGATAGGGGGTGATTGATGGGTGATTGATGGGTAATTAGTGGGTGTTTAGAGGAGAGAATAGATGTAAACAATGGATTTGGGAGGTGATCTGATGTCGGATCTGCGGGCGATCTATTGGTGTGGGTGGGTGATCAGATTGCCCGCAAGGGGCAGGTTAGGGGCTGATTGTTGGGTGGCAGTGACAGGGGGTGATTGATGGGTGATTGATGGGTGATTGATGGGTGATTGATGGGTGATTGACGGGTGATTGACAGGTTATCAGGGAAGATAGATGCATACAGTACACAGGGGGGGGGGGGGGTCTGGGGAGAATCTGAGGGGTGGGGGGGTGATCAGGAGGGGGCAGGGGGCAGGGGGGGGATAAAAAAAAATAGCGTTGACAGATAGTGACAGGGAGTGATTGATGGGTTATTAGGGGGGTGATTGGGTGCAAACAGGGGTCTGGGGGGTGGACAGGGGGGGTCTGAGGGGTGCTGTGGGCGATCAGTGGGCGGGGGGGGCAGATCAGTGTGTTTGGGTGCAGACTAGGGTGGCTGCAGCCTGCCCTGGTGGTCCCTCGGACACTGGGACCACCAGGGCAGGAGGCAGCCTGTATAATACACTTTGTATACATTACAAAGTGTATTATACACTTTGTAGCGGTGATCGCGGGGTTAACATCCCGCCGGCGCTTCCGTATGGCCGGCGGGATGTTACGGCGGGTGGGCGGAGCCAGTTGCCGGGGGAAGCGCGCGTCATCAATGACGCGATCGCTCCCCCGGCATGCCTAAAGGACGCGCCGCCTGAAGGCGTATTGCGGTCCTTTAGGCGTCCACTTTGCCGCCGCCCATGGGCTGTGGGCGGTCGGCAAGTAGTTAAGGACATTAGGGTATGGTAGCCGGGGTGTGCCTGCTGTCGCATCAGGTCACAATTTTGCTGCTGCATCTGCTGCTGCATCTGGGACACTTGTTTGAACTGTGAACGATATTGCTCATGCATAAGTTTATGCTCGTCTTGGTAGTGCCTATGCACAGTCTCTAACTCTCTCTGCAGAGACTCAATATGTGCCCGATACTGCTCCATTAAATGCCCTCTGTCACCATCTGTCAGCTGCCTGATCAGTATACTCTCCTGGCTACGCAGAATGCCTAGTAGGCCTGAAACTGCCCCAGACATTTCTGCCTCCGTCGCTCTTCTGGTGGGGACAGGTCCAGGTCTACGCCTGTTTGGTGGTGTGGTGTCCTCAGTTCTGACTCTTCTTTGGGTGGGCGTAGTGCGACGGGGCTGTTGCACAGGAATGTCCTCAAGTGTTGCTTCCTTACCTGGCTGATTGGTCTCATCCACATCAGGGGCTGGAGTATCCCTGACTTCTTGGTCTGCAGGACCAGGTTGGGAATAGTCCAACATACCACCAACAAAGTCATCGCTAGACCTCCTTGAGTCGGAGGAGTCCTGTCTTCTTGTTGGAACGTAGTAAGCACCTGTCACCGGATCGTCAATCGTCTCCTCCTCGCTTGTGTCTAGAAGCTCTGACACATGTGGTTCTTGGTCCTCAAAGTTGTCTTCCGTCCTGTAGATAATACAAAGGAGAATGTTAACATCATATATTGTGTTGTCGGTCACATCATATACAATGTCTTGTCGATAAATGGTCAAAGTAGTAGTACTTACTCTCTCGGGTCCACCGAGTATCGCAGGAAGGACAACTGTCTCGCATAACAATACGGTGTCCTTTTGGAGGACCCACTCCTGCTTCTCTGCTCCTTGTTGGTCAGCCTTAGGTCTTTTACGTAGGCGTCCCTGACGCTCCGCCATCTTGTTTTGAATTTTTCCACTGCAAAGACAAAAAAATTAAATTTGATTATTTCTCTCGTAGGTACATCGTGACTGGACAAACTTATGCACATGTCACATTCCGGATTGGGAAGAGCATGGTGGCAGGCATTATTGTTAGGACCTCCAGAATCCTATGGAGAAGGCTGAGGGCCAGATATATGCCTGTGCCGGACACCAAGAAATGGGTGGAGATCGCCTAGCTCTTCTTGACAGAGTGCTAGTTTCCGAATTGTGTTGGTGCGCTAGACGGCAAACACATCAGGACTCAAAAACCCTTGAGGAGTGGCAGCCATTACTACAATTATAAAAAATACTTTAGCATTGTCCTAATGGTTGTGGCAGATGCGGACTATAAGTTTGTCTACGTGGATGTGGGGTCGTATGGAAGTTCCAATGAGTCTGGAATATTCCAACGTATGACCCTGTGCCAGCGGATGGAGGAAGGAACACTGCAGCTACCCAGAGACAGACCGTGGCCTGGGAGAAGGGGACCCGCCTACCCCTTTGTGTTTGTCGGAGACAAGGCTTTCGCCTTGTCTAGCCACGTGATGCGGACATACTCAGACAGTGGCCTTGGTGCAAAGCAGACCCACTTCAATGCTCGGCTGAGCCGTGCTCGCCGAATGGTGGAATGCACATTTGGGATCCTGGCGTCAAAATGGAGGATGTTCCACACGTCGTTGCTGCTCAAACCGGCCAACAAGGTCGACGTTGTGAAGGCAGAGTGCATCCTCCACAACTTTGTGCGCCAGGAGGAAGTGGACATTCCAGACCCGCCAAATGTGCTTCCACTGCAGCCAATGAGGAGGTATGCTACAAGGGCCAGAACAGTCTGCCTCCAAAATAGGGACAAATTGGCAGACTACCTTGGGAGCCCTGAGGGACAAGCAATTTTGTAAATATGTATATACTTGGTTTAAATTTTATGTTTGTACTTCGTTTTATTTTTGGTAAATTTTATATTTGTAACTTTCTTTTTAATACATTTTTGATTTTGGTTTTATGTTGTGTGTGCGCAGAGCATGCGTGTCTAGGCCGCAGGACGATAGCCATTGCACCTGCAGCCCAGACACACATGCATGATACAAAGGTGGCACTGAACGTGGCAGGGACAGACATGGCAGGTCCACAGGTGGGTGGGACACACGTGGGGTAGAACGTCCAGCTTTTATCAGGCAGTGTGTTGTGCACTTCCGTTTTCCATTGGTTCCTGCTGTGCTGATAAATAGTCCGGATCCGTTCCGGCGGCGGTGGACGGAGGGAATGCTCAGGAAAACCGACGCAGGTTGGAAAATTCTGGACCGCAGGCCGGACCGCAAACTGCATCCGGAGGAATGGACGAGTGCGTATGGATCCGCTGATATACATTGGACCCATTCTCGTCCGTTTCGTTTGTACAATATGCGGTCCGGTTGCGGTCCGCAAAATAACGCCAATGTGAAACGGGCCTAATTCAATAAAGGCACTGAGGTAGCAAACAGTCTTAGCACACAGAGTGGTGAACCAAATGAATTCTGGGTGCAATATAAGTTTTGACTGACTGTGGGTGATGTGAGTGTGTGTAAATTACCTGCTACCCCTAAGTCCAAGGGACAGTGATGAGAGAGGAATAATCAGCCCAATCTCTAGTGCAGGCTCACAGCCCGCTGTGCAGATAATTACAGGCTGCATGCTGGGCTGGTATGATAATGTCCCGTTATCCAGCAACAGTTCTTTGGAGCTCCAGCAAGTCCCTGCACACTCCAGTGGAGGAGGAGGTGACGTCAGATGTTCTGCTCTCCCTGCATTCCACTGAGCTTCCTGGAATACAGAGGGAGAAAGGGACAGTTCTGCAGACTTCACTTGAAGCTGCCAAAGTTGCCAGGGCAACAAGAGACACTGCAGGATGCCATGCGACACTCAGACCTCTTCTGCTGCTTTACGGGCTGGGCACCGAACAGGAAAACATAGCGGCAATGGCGCTGGTGGCCGCAGATCATAGGGAGGGGGTGATTTATTTATTCAGTGATGCACACCCCGCCCCCCCCCCCCCCCCGTGAGGGAAACATAGCGGTGATGGCGCTGGCGGCCGCAGATCATAGAAAGGAGCAGGATGAGGTGCTCGGACCTGAGGGAGGGGGTGAATTATTTATTCAGATATGCGTCCCCCCCAGGTGAGCGGCAAAGGGCGCCTATAGCAGGTGCCCTATGTGCACCCCTCTAAATACGCGTCTGTGCTGCATTTCTCTATTTCTTTTGTGTCTTGTGCTTGAGTTTGGGTACATTTTAACTGCACGCTGTCTCCTGTCTGCAGTTGCACAGGTTAGTGGTGCATAGTTCAGCTTCTCCTGCTGGGTGTTTGGTGCTGCTGAGTGTTCAATGTGATCCCTCTCACCTGTATCTCTTGCTCTGTCTGCTGACTGCTCAGGCTCCATTATGTGAGGCATAGTTCAGCCTCTCCTGCTGGGTATTCAGTGCTGTTGAGTGTTCAGTGTGAACCTTCTCACCTGTATCTTTTGCTCTGTCTGCTGACTGCTCAGGCTCCATGCTTCCCCTGTCTCACAGTGAAAGGCTCTGAAGCACATGGCTTAGAGTGCATTCCAGCTTGGAACGCACAGCCATCAGACCAGGAAGTGTTTGCAGTAACTGCTCTCCAATCCCTGCTCTGGACACAGCAGAGATCTCCTCACAGCTGAGCTCTCCTCCCCTCCTCTCACAAGGCTGGATACACACAGGACTGTGCTGGCTGCAACACTACCTCCCTCTATGTCTGGCTTAAAGGTAAAGGCACTATTATTTGCTGTCTCTCTGATGTAATGCTTCTCAAGCTGCAGGAGGAGGTAAGTTATTCCAAGTATCTTGGTAGCACTATGTACTATATTTTATCATCTGCCATTCTCATTATAAACAGTTATATGAACAGTATTGTGCACTATGTGCAATATAAATGACATAGCATTCCTTGCATGAAAGTATTATCTGATTTCTTATTTTTCTGCTACGTTTCATGTACCTCTTATCTTACTTATTTCATCTCTTGCGGTCCGTTGGACTGCATTCTGGATCTCACTGTGCCAGAAACAGATAATTCTAATGTCAATAGGTAAGAGTCATACAGGTAAGTGACCCCGCTTTTCTACAAAAAAAGAGAGCACACCTTCCATAAATGGGCGGTACTTTTTTTTATATACAAGCCCAGGAAGAAGTGAACAAAGGAGGGCAAGTTCCCACCACAGTTCTAGGACATTAGTTCTTTGTCATCATTTGAGATCCTGCTTTAGATCTTTATATCATCACTCAGGATCCTGCTCAAGGAGCAGGTAAATAATCTGCCTGGGAACTGGAGGATCAGGTCCCAGTTAAAGGCACCATAGCCCCCCAGATTGCTGGACTTGTGACGACAGAACCATGCCAGGGAAATCAGTAAAGTAGATCTGTTTCCACCAGATGGGAAAAGAGCCAGAGTTCCACCAGATGCACACATCCAAGATGATACAGCAGGCTGTCCAGGAATCAATGGACTCCTATGTAGGCTCTTTGGTCCCCAAGCATCCTCCCAGCAAATCAATGAAGATACTGAATATCCTCAATCATCTATGGTTTAGCAGGAATCCAATGAGAGTGAGCATACAGATATTTGGGTTCTCTTTCTCCTTTATCCAAACCATCTGTGAAGCCATTCACTGGGAAGAGGAAACCCTTCTCCAGGCTAAGAAACATCTGAAATAATTATCATTCTCCTTTCCTGTCTTGAAAGAGATCAAATAAAGATGAATGGGAAAAGGTAAGGAGAAAGTCCTTCCTGAAAAAGCAGACTTTCCAAATATCATCCTTTTTCTTCAAGAAAATTCTCCAGTCCTAGCGTTCGCTTCCATGGTGGACATGTCAGTCATGTGTCTTGCATGCCATGTAAGGTTAAAAGTCTTGATTACTTTTTAAGATGTCCTAGACCATTAACTTGATATATATTTAACGATGGTGTATACCACTACTGGAGGGGCATGTAAACCAGCCCTGGCTCTATCTTCAGTTGCCACGGAAGTGGACAAGGATTCTGATTCTACCCTGGCAGCTTAGAGAACTTTCATATTGTCTCTAAGTTTATTAAAGGGACTCCGAGCAGTGCAGAAACTATGGAAAGATGCATATCATTTTAAATCTTTCTTTCTCCTCTTTCCAATGATATATAAACTGCCGCCCTACGCCTTTTAGTTTTCGCTATTTTCGCGATTGAAATTGCCGTGGCCGCAATTTCAATCGCGAAAACAGAGAAAACTGAAAGGTCTAGGGTGACGATTTAGGTGTTGCCAGAAAGAGGAGAAAGAGAGCTTTAAAATGATATCCATCTTCCCATAGTTACTTGTATTACACAGGACGACACTTGTCAGCAGCTCCATTCAGCAGAATGGAGCGTCTGACTTTAGGAAAAAGTCGCCCTGTGTAATTCAATGTAACTATGGGAAGATGGATATCATTTTAAAGCTCTCTTTCTCCTCTTTCTGGCGACACCTAAATCGTTGCCCTACACCTTTTAGTTTTTTCTATTTTCGAGATTGAAATCGCGGCCGCTGCAATTTCAATCGCGAAAACTAAAAGGCGTAGGGTGGCGGTTTATATATCATTGGAAAGAGGAGAAAGAGAGCTTTAAAATGATATGCATCTTTCCATAGTTTCTGCACTGCTCGGAGTCCCTTTAAGGAAGCGGCTATAGATTTTGTCTAGTCCACTTAATATGCCAGGCTTTTTGCATGACAGTGAATTGGCCTGTAAAAAAAAAAAAATCTAGTCTGCTGATCCCAGCTTCCAACAACATGTGTTTAAAATTCTGTTTGATGGAAGAAATTCCTAAATCTTTATCTTTCTGAAAACATTCAAGATGGAGTTGCAACAAATGAATGGACCAGCCATTCCCTTACAGAACTGAATATATTCAATAGACTTGGCAGATACATTCATTATTTCAAACTTCTTTCCACCATGCAGTTGGTAAGATTCTTCTCCAGTAACCATCCTCCTTCTCGACATTATCACAGCCATGACAACCTTTTTTGGTACTAGTGTGTCTGGTGGCTCAGTTGAGAAAGTAAAATTAGGACTTTATTACTATTTAGACAATCTTTTGTTGCTAGCCTCAGATCCCAAGGCTCTACTGTGTTTGCAACAGATTCTTCGTCAAACACTGTCTGTCTTTGGCTGGTTAACAATCAAGGAGGAAAGCCACCTCACTCCTTCTGAGGACCTAATCTTTCCGGGAGCAAGATGCCAAATCTATATCCAATGCAGTAATCAGATGAGAAAATTGCTGGCAAAAGTTCGCGAGTGCTGATTATCATACTATATTCATTAATCAAGGTGTTGTATACACCTCCTGGGCACTTCGTCATCTACAATCCAGATGGTCAAATGCGTTCACTGGCACATCTGCCCATTCCAACTAGGGTTTCTCCATCATTGAAACCACCAGAGTTACTCTTCTCACTCCCACGATGAGACTGTCTGCGGTGGTGGCTAAACACAAGCACAACAACTATTAACCAATCGTTTACCCATAACGCGTAAAGATGCAAGCATGGTTTGACATGTCTACAGGTCGTATTAGCCTAGGTAAAATAGTCAAAACAAAGCTGATCAATCACTGCAAATATACTCAAACTCAGGGTGGCTTATATGGTGCTTCAGACCTTCAGCCATCACTGGGATGAGACGTCAGTCTTTGATATCAGGTAGCAGAGGGACACAAGGAGTCTGTTCCTCATGTTAGAGGTCAGCAATATTATCTCCAGTGCAGAGAGCAATCTCTGCAGCATCATGGCAGTCTATCTCATAGGGCCTCAGAACTCTGCGGCAAATTTTCTCAATCAAGGGGACTGAGGCAATAGCTTGTGGCCACTCAATAAAATATATCCAGAGGGATCTGTGACCATTGGGTAGTTGGACCTGATGGCAACCTACATCAACTAAATGCCAGCTCGAGGAGATTCGCCCCCACATTCAAGGGCTCAGGGTGCTCTGGCAACACCTGAAATTTCTGAATGGTCTCTGTTTTTTTTCCTCCAACTCCACTTATCTTCAAAATTCTGAGGAGACTCCTCCTAGAACAAGTGGTACTCCTGGATGTGGGTCCATTTTGGCCATGCCAGCCATGAGTCCCTCTAATTTGGAGCCTGAGGTTGGAACCTCCTATTCCTCTTCCAGTCAGACCAAACCCCCTGTCCCAGGACTCAATTTATCATCTGTCTCCTCAATCCCTTAATTTAATGGTTTAAGGATTGTGGGAGGAAGCTTAGAGACCTGGTAAACTCAGAATCATTGATAAACACACTGCTAAAAGCAGGGATAACTACCACAAACTGGAAAATATTTTTTCACAATTGCTCTGGTAAATAATTTTGATCCAATGGCTCCACCAGCACAACATATTCTTAGCATCCTCCAGATTGGCCTAGAAAAACAATTGCCTCGCACTCTCAAAGTGCAGGTTTATGCTATCTCTTCTTTGACGGATCACTGCTGGGTCTCTCACCCTCTAATAGTGCAATTTATGAAGGCTGCTACCAAAAACAAGCATCCTAATTGCAATGTTTTTCCAAAGTGGGAACTGCGCAGGTTCTCAGTTACCTAGCAAAACCTCTTTTTGACCCAGTGGAAGACTGCAGGAAATGAGACTTAACCTTAAAGAGAGTCTGAAGCTTGAATAAATCTCGCTTCAGACCTCATAGTTAGCAGGGGCATGTGTGCCTCTGCTAAAACGCCGCTATCCCACGGCTTAACGGGGGTCCCTTCACCCCCAAATCCCCTCGGTGCAGCGGGGAAGCGCTTCCTGGTTGGGGCAGGGCTAACCGCCGCAGCCCTGCCTCCCGCGCGTCTATCAGACGCGTACCTCCGCCTCTCCCCCACCCCTCTCAGTCTTCCTTCACTGAAAGGGGCGGGGGAGAGGCGGCAATGCGCGTCTGATTGACGCGACTGGAGGCAGGGCTGCAGCCGTTAGCCCTGCCTCCAGGAAGAAGATTTACGACCAACTTGCGACCAAGTCTTGTGGGGGTGGGTTTGGGGGTGAAGGGACCCCCGTTTAGCCGTGGGATAGCGGCGTTTTAGCAGGGGCACACATGCCCCTGCTAACTATGAGCTCTGAAGCGAGATTTATTCTCGCTTCAGAGTCTCTTTAAGAACTATGCCTCTAGTCGCTATCTCTTCGGACAGAAGAGTTTCCGAGCTCCAGGATCTAGGGGCTCATTCTTGACATTCTACTCAGTAGTTTTGAGACCACTACAGCACTTCACTTCCGGGCTTCCCTTTAATCAGGATCGGACAGTGCCATCTTTTATGGATACAAATTCCTCTGATCTGCATGTTCTAGATGTTGCAAGAACACTTAGAGCCTATGTGAATGTAACAAGGGAGCTTCAGGAAATCAGAACAGCTCTTCATAATTCCATCAGGTCTGAGAAAGAGCCAGCTAACATCAAACTCAAAAGATCTCTTCATGGTTCAAATGAATCAACAAAGCCTTTCATTAAGGCAAGCCTATTATCAGGGTTTTTTTTACCTTGTCCCTCTGGGTGGCATCACAGTGCACTCTTCTCAGCTGTCCCCTGTGCCACCTTCGCTATCCGGGCAAAGATTCACCAGGCTGCCAACTGGTCCTCTGTCCATACTTTCATTGCCCATTTCAGAGTCAATCCAGCAGCCTCCTGTAACGATCGGTGTCAGCACGCAGAGAGTATCTGATTATTGGCGATCTGCAGTATCACCAAGAATGCAGATATACACCCGATTATTGATGATCTGCAGTATCACTGATAATACGATTTATTGCTAACCTCTGGACACCAGCAAAAGAACACAATAAAGACAGTAATATATCAAGGAAGTGTGGAAATATCCACCACACGTCAATTCCTCAGAGGTGTGGTTACCTCTGAATGGGAATCCCGTGAGTGAGATCCTCTAACCAGGTAGAGTGAAGAATCTCGACCCCTAGCAGTAATCGTCTGCTTGGGGCAGGCGTCTCGGAGAGGCAGGCCTCAGAGATAACCCTCCAGTGGGAGACGTTCCACTGAAGGGAGAAAGGTCAGACAGGCAAGGGTTCAGCAACAGAGATGACGGCAGGCGGCAGCAGTACAGGAACGGAAGGCAGAAGAGTAATTGGAAATCAGGCAGAGGTCGGCAACAAGAATCAGATAGGCAAAGATACAATTAGCAACACACACATAGACCTCATTAGACAATTTCTGCTATTCGATATCATGCCCCTAGGCTTTCAATCAACACATCATAAGCACCAAAAGAAAAGGGAAAACCTGTCTGAGCCATAAATAATATCTTGAGGACAGCCCGGATCTTAAAGAGAATCTGTATTGTTAAAATCGCACAAAAGTAAACATACCAGTGCGTTAGGGGACATCTCCTATTACCCTCTGTCACAATTTCGCCACTCCCCGCCGCATTAAAAGTGGTTAAAAACAGTTTTTAAAAGTTTGTTTATAAACAAACAAAATGGCCACCAAAACAGGAAGTAGGTTGATGTACAGTATATACAGTATGTATACACCCTTCCTTTTGAATCTCAAGAGATCATTGTGTGTTTCTTTCCCCCTGCATCTCTCATGCACTGAAGTTTCAGGCTGCTCTTTTCTTCCTGCAAATAGCTCTGTCTGTGTCTGAATTTCCTCAGCATGTGAAAGCCCAGCCAGCTCAGAGGACGATTTATCCAGCTTGTAAAAGATAAGAGAGAAGAGAGAAGCTGCTCTAATGTAAATAATACACAGGCAGTGTGCACAGAGGGGTCTGGAAGGGGGAGTTCATTGCAGAACCACAACACTGAAGAACTTGGCAGCCTTCCAGACACAGGCCGACAAGTCTGACAGGGGAAAGATACATTGATTTATTACAGAGACTGTGATAGCAGAAAGTGCTGCAATAAGCAAGAACACATTAGAATAGCTTTTGGAACTTGTAGGATGATAAAAAACAGGATGCAATTTTTGTTAGGGAGTCTCTTTAATGATTAAATTACATAGTCTTTATTAGCAAACAAACAAAATATATAAAAACAATTAAAATACAATCTCCTAGTACGTGTCAAATGTTATTGACACTGCCCACCCCTGGAACAAATTTTGAAATAAATCACACTAAAGTAGTATATAATTCACAAGGGCTAAATGCCACATCTTGTGCACAAATGTGCAAATAACATTCCACTTTCAAATAAAGTGCTTCCGTGCAAACAAATAAATCAATAAATCAATATAAGTGCTGCGTGCATGCCCGCGTCCACGCCCAAAAGCGTGGGCGCCCGCATACACACAGCATGTGCAAATCATACAAATATTATAAACTAGTGAAAACTACTGTGCATATAAGAGCCTGTCATAGATACAACTAAGCAAGCCTGTGCTGAAATTTTTTTTCAAACAAATCCTCCGTGCAAGGTATTGAAAAAGGATCCTCAATCAAATCAAAGTGCTATGTGCTATAATTAATATCTTATTTAAAATCATTGTGATTATAAAGGCATCGCTTACCCAAAAGGAACATCCAGAGGGGGACCCCGGAGAGCACCTAACGCGGTCGCAGCTTGCGGCTGCTTCAGAAGAGGCTACTGACAGCTTGCCTGTCTGCTGTATAAGTAGGTAGTGTTGGAGGGGCGGGGAGTGAGTACGGCCGTACTCTCGATGTCGGAGGACGTGCGCTCTTGTATATACCATTGGTCCCCTACCATTCGTGTCCTTACCTCTCCCTCTAGATTGTAAGCCTTTGGGCAGGGTCCTCCTCCTTTTGTGTCCTACCTAATCTTGCACCTCCATTACTGTGCACCCATGCTATGCATCTGAGTGAACCTAACTTGCCTAATCTCCATGCTCCATCCAGTGACTGACTAAGCATTACCTCGTACTCATACTATGGTGTGTGATCTGGTTTGTTTTCTTGTATTCCTGTATTGTCATATTGCTGTATGTCACCCCTAAATATTGTCTGTAACCTAAATTAATGTTCAGCGCTGCGTAATATGTTGGCGCTTTATAAATACAATAAATAATAATAATAATAATAATATATACACATTTTAGATTACAAAGAAACACTGTTTAAGTTAAAATTAGGCAACACTGCCATCTATTGTTAGGAGAGCGCCGGTGCAAGTCCAAAGTTGTTCCACAGCAATATCTCTTATTCTTGTATTAAAGAGACACTGAAGCGAAAAAAAAAATATGATATAATGAATTGGTTGTGTACTATGAATAATTTCTAGAAGATTAGCAGCAAAGAAAATATTCTCATACTTTTATTTTCAGGTATATAGTGTTTTTTCTAACATTGCATTATTCTATAATATGTGTAGATTACACAACACTCAGCATTCAAAATGATTCTTTCAGAGCAGTCTGTGAAGTAATGACCTCTCCTCTAGCAGAGAGAAAGTAAACAGTTCACTTACAGTTGAGATAATAAAAGTCAGATAACAGCCCTCTCCACGACTAACTTAGTCGGAGAGCTTAATGGCTTGTTTGCATAGAGATAACAACTGGAGTTTCTCAACTCTTTCTGTACTGGAAACAATTAGACTGATGTATCTGATCTTAATGTTTTATTTCTTAGCTGTACTACACATACAAATCATAATATCATAATTTTTTTTTCGCTTCAGTGTCTCTTTAAGTGGCAATCTTGTTCTTTTCCTTTTTTCTTCTTGTCATCTATACTTTTCTTTTTGCCCAAGTAAGTGAATTCACATGTACAAAGCTATAGGGATACATCAAAAAGGTTATATTTTTCTCTATACCACCAAAACATGGTAGGGTATGTAATACCAAATATATTGTCCATTAAATAAAGTTCCTCAATCCGCTCACCCCGGACCCTGGAACAAACATTACCATTTTATTGGCTAAATTCCAGAAAAAGGACACATATGGAGAAGAAAAGGCCCAAAAAGAGTTCAAAAACCGCACAAAGTGGCCTCTTGCTCACCTTCAAGTGGCATATTAAATAAAATTGAAAACATGCAAATGGAAAGAAATCTAATCCAGATAAGTCCATGCAGATATCAAAGAAGATCCAATCCAACACATACAGGGAACCTCACAGACACTGCAGAGACACCCCCACATAGGTATCCGGCAATAGCATATTCATTGGTCCCCTCAATAAAACTCCTTCATACTACCCATATACCTGTGACCCACCACCGAGTCATACGTGTATCCATAAGTATAATATTCATACTTACCATGAGGTGCAAAAAGATTACCAAATCACTTTATATATATATATATATATATATATAACACCTATTCATACAAAAAGAGAAAGAAAAAGGGTGAATCAGGGAAGAAAAAATTGGGACACTTGTGTTAGTACATTGCCATATATTTCCGTCACTGTTTTATTATTTAACCAAGAAAGCAGGCAAAACTAGCCTCCTCATTTAGGCCCCGTGGCTGTTTACTCCTCAATCTGTGTATCCATCTGAGTGCACTCTTCAAAAGCCTAACTGTAATGTCACCCCCTCTTAGATTTAATATGATCCTTTCTATACCCATAAATGACCAGCCCTTCAAAGAGCCATCATGATAATCGAATGCGTGTTCTGCCACTGTTGTCAAGTTCCTGCCTTCCTGTCTGTCTCTACCTGCCAGTTTTATAGTAGATCTATGTTTCTGAAGTCTCGTTTTTAATTTGTTCTTCGTTTGCCCAACATATTGTTTGCTGCATGGACATTCGATAAGATAGATGACACCACTAGTTTGACAGTTGATAAATTGTCTCACCTCAAACTGTTGTCCAGTGACATGGCTCATGAAATTCTTATCATGGGACATATAGAGCACTTCCCACATTTATAATTCCCCATAATTCCAATTTGATGTCGTTCTGAGTCAAAATGACTCCTACTCAAGAGATTCCTCAATGTGGGAGCCCGTTTAGCTGTAAGGCTTGCAAATGGTGTGATGTTCTGTCTTATGATTCGATCATTCTGCAATATGGGCCAATGTTTCTGCAGAATCTGTTTTATATGTTGCCAACCATTATTATAAGGTGTTACCAACCTGGTGAGTTTGTTCTCCTTTCTTGGTCTTGTAGTCAAAAGTCTTTCTCTCGGAATTGCTCTTGCTCTTCTCTGTGCCCTTTCAATACATCTTCTGGGGTAACCCCTCTCTCTGAAGCGTCTTTTTAGTTCTTTGCTTTCGTTCTCAAAGTTTTCCACAGTCTAACAGTTCCTTTTCAACCGAATGAACTGCCCCACCGGGATATTTGTTTTCAAATTATATGCAGGGCCGGCTCTAGATAGGCACATATGAGGGGGCAGACAGAAATTTGCAGGGGGCACGAAAAACCCCTGCGCCGCGCGTAGCGCGGTGCGCCGAAAAATGGGCGTGGTCATGCAACAGACCGTGGGCGTGGTCATGGGTGGGGCCAAATATACATGTCATGACCTTACAGTGGTGTTAAAGGTCTGCCGGGGAAGTTTGAGCTCTGCTGTAGTGTATCCCCCAAAAATTTACAGCACAGACCAAAAGTTTGGACAAACCTTCAATGACTGTCATTACATATATACATATATTACCACTGTGCCCAGAATTGTCTTGCAAGGAACCTCTGCCAGATTACATGTATTTTTGGTGAAATGCTGTCAGATTACATACTGTATATGTATATATGTAATGACAGTCATCTGAGGTCTCAGAGGTTGTGGCTTTCCAGATGAATAGATCAAGTTGTTTGTAGAGACTCTAGACAGGTGTTCCAGGTTAGTGAAGCTTAGAGTGTCCAGAGCTAAGGAGATTTCACACGTTAGCTCTGGACACTCTAAGCCAAAGTCAGTCCAGGCAGCGTTAAGGCAGATCCGTTAATCAGGCAAAAGTCAGTCCAGGCGGCAAGCTAAGCGTAGTCAAGGTACAAGGGAAGGGTCGGCAACAGGAATCAATACAATGGTGAGCGTTACCCAGCAACAAGCCAAAGCTAATGCTATCATGGGCGATAACTGGGGGCGATCACCGTAATCTCGGTGATCGCCCCCAGTTATCGCCCATGATAGCATTAGCTTTGGCTTGTTGCTGGGTAACGCTCACCATTGTATTGATTCCTGTTGCCGACCCTTCCCTTGTACCTTGACTACGCTTAGCTTACCGCCAGCGCCAGGAGCGCGTACTGAGAGCGCGTCTTCCGTCTATCCAATGTGCTTTTAGAAACCTCCTGCGTTCCACTGACATCAGCAGCACACTGAGACCCGGAAGCAGGGGCTGCACCCCGGATCCCGGCATTCCGCTGCCTGACAGACACTGAATTCCTTACAACCTAAATGTACGTCCTTGTGGGTTAGGTGAAGTTACAGAGGACATACAGTCCTGGCCAAAGTTTTGAGACTGTCAAAAATATTGGAAACTAGAAAAGTTGGTGCCTACATTTTTATAATAGCAATTTGCATATACTCCTGAATGTTATAAAGAGTGTTTAGAGGTTAGAATGGCAGACTTGACATGTTAAACGGAGGGTGATGCTTGAAATCATTGATCTTCCATTGTTAACCATGGTGACCAGCAAAGAAATGCATGCAGCCATCATTGCGTTACATAAAAATGGCTTCACAGGCAAGGATATTGTGGCTTCTAAGATTGTACCTAAATCAACAATTTATAGGATCAAGAACTTCAAGGAGAGAGGTGCAATTCCTGTTAAGAAGGCTTCAGGGCGTCCAAGAAAGTCCAGCAAGCACCAGGATTGTCTCCTAAAGAGGATTCAGCTGCGGGATCGGAGTGCAACCAGTGCAGAGGTTGCTCAGGAATGGCAGCAGGCAGGTGTGAGCGTATCTGCACACACAGTGAGGCGAAGACTTTTGGAAGATGGCCTAGTGTCAAAAAGGGCAGCAAAAAAGCAACTTCTCTCCCAAAAAAACATCAAGGACAGATTGATCTTCTGCAGAAAGTATGGTGAATGGACTGCTGAGGACTGGGGCAAAGTCATGTTCTCCAATGAAGCCCCTTTACGATTGTTTGGGGCATCTGGAAAAAGGCCTGTCAGGAGAAGAAAAGGTGAGCGTTACCATCAGTCCTCTGTCATGACAACAGTAAAGCCTCCTGAGACCATTCAGGTGTGGGGTTGCTTCTCATCCAAGGGAGTGGGCTCACTCACAATTTTGCCAAAAAACACAGCCATGAATAAAGAATGGTACCAAAAAACCCTCCAACAGCAATTTCTTCCAACAATCCAACAACAGTTTGGTGAAGAACAATGCATTTTCCAGCATAGAGCACCGTGTCATAAGGCAAAAGTGATAACTAAGTGGCTCGGGGACCAAAACTTTGAAATTTTGGGTCCATGGCCTGGAAACTCCCCAGATCTTAATCCCATTGAGAACGTGTGGTCATTCCTCAAGAGGTGGGTGGACAAACAAAAACCAACTAATTCTGAGAAACTCAAAGAAGTGATTATGAAAGAATGGATTGCTATCAGTCAGGTTTGGCCCAGAAGTTGATTGAGAGCATGCCCAGTCGAATTGCAGAGGTCCTGAAAAAGAAGGGCCAACACTGCAAATACTGAGTCTTTGCAAAAATCTCATGTAATTGTCATTAAATGCCTTTGCAACATATGAAGTGCTTTTAATTATATTTCAGTACATCACATGAACAACTGAAACAAAGATCTAAAAGCAGTTTAGCAGCAAACTTTGTGAAAACTAATATTTTTGACAGTCTCAAAACTTTTGGCCAGGACTGTGGATACTGTAGCGGTGGATAAAGTGGTTAAAGTGGATCAAGTGGTGGTTTCTCTCCAATCCAATCTACAACAAAAGTCTCCTATTTCGCTTTGCAAAAAGTTTCACAAATTCATCCATGTCCAAGTTATTTGTTATGGACTTCTCATGGGCCAAGATCACCAAATGCTGCTTTCTTTTGTGTGACATGGTGCGACGATAGGGGGTTAGAACCCTTGACAATGTGGAGAAGTAACTCTCACAGGCTGCTGAAGATACTCCAATTACCAGGGCTGTTACATACAATTTATGTAATTCAGGGAAAGCTTCCTTGTACTCTTGCAGGTATTTACACACAGATGACAGGTCTGCTTCATTCGGAATTTTTTTGAGCAACATCTGTTTTGCCACAAGGATTTCATTTTTCAGACTTGCATTGTTGTCTGCCACTGTGCCAGCCAGCATAACTAGAGGCTGCAACTGAGTTTAATCTAAAAATGAACTAGATTTGGGTGTAAGACAAGATATGGCTTTCATCAGGTCAACATTCCTCTGTGAAAATCGTGTCTCCATTTCAGAAATGGCCCTGTCAAGGATGTTGAGCAGAGATCTTTTCAGAGACTGATGGGGATTAAGAGTAGGATTATCAGAATCTGTATGGCCCACAGTTGAGAGCACAACACTTTGACTGAGGTGTTTGCTCATTGTTCTCCTTCTCTTTGGAAGATGTGAATCATCTCCAGCACCCGCCTCAGGTAACTCTGCCCAATGCTCATCTTTACGATTACGAATGTTTTTTAGGGACTCCAGTGCTGCACAAACAACCTCAGAAGCACTGCACATATCCACAGACTGAGACTGTAGAATTGCATTTGCTGGTTTCAAGACACCCAGCACCTGCACTAGAAACTCTCCAGTCTGAAAGAAGTGATGCCTCCTAATTTGACATAGCAGACCCGATGCCTCAGTACACAGGTCAACTGCAGCATCATCATCCTCTGTCATCTCAGATAGGATACTGAGAATATGGTCTCGATTTTCAACAATGCACCTTGTCACCTCATAGTGGCTTGTCCATCGTATTTCAAGAAGCCTTCTAAGATGAGGTGCATCATATTTTTCAGACACATGGTGGTGCTGGAAAAACTTGTACAGTGAACTAGAGAGGTCAAAAAATCTTTTTGCACATGGTTCACTCTGCATGGCATGCACAACTACTAGGTGCAGTTGGTGGTTGTAGCAGTGGATATAAGGAACATATCTAGATAACTTATTTTGGAGCAGAGCTTGTACACCCCCTTTTACCCCACTCATCACAGAAGCCCCATCATAACATTGGCTAAGTATGTTGTCAGCACTGTAGCCAGCATCAGAAAGGTGTGTTAATATCTCAGCTGTGATGTACTCTGCATCAAGTTGATGCATGTCAAGCAACCCAATAAGATGCTCCTCTGGCATAGAATTGCTGACAAATCGAATCATCACAGACAAATTTTCCACATTGCACCTGTCCCTGGTCCCATCACTTTTGAGGCAGAACCCTGCAGAATCAGCATTTTCATATTTTTTTCTGACCTCTTTGAGCACCATGTCTGCCAGTGTTTGAATAATTTCATTTTGGATATCCTTAGATGTATATTTTGCATTCTTTGGGATACCCTTAGCAATGCTTGCTAGCTTCTCGTCCTTCTCTAAGGTATACTCCATTAATTTCAAAAAGAGACCTGAAGCAATGTCATCATTACCTGCTTCATCCAGCCGCAAGGTTTCTACAGTCCCACGGAGCCCCAATTCATTCACACAGAGAAACTTAACAGCACTGGCCACACTCTTAACATAGTAATGATTTTTTTCAATTTGTGTTTTGCCAACCAACATGGAGTCAACAGTTCCCCCTGTGGCCTCCCTACTTTTGTGCTGAGTCCATACACTTGACGCATGCACATGATTACGGCTGGACACGTGCCTCTGTAGCCCCTTGTCTCGATCAAGGGCTGTTTTCCAGTTGTTAAAACCAGTTAAAGTAAAAACAACATCCCTCTCATTAACAACGATGCCATATTTCCTACAGGGGAAACAAAAGCAGGCATCTCGCTCAACAGAGTATTCCAGCCATGGGCGTGTGCGGTACCAGACAGGATTGAATGATCTTAATGTTGTACCAAATGCACGCTTTGGGTAGCTAACCAGTACTGGCTGAGATGGTGCATTGATATTTAAGTCAATGGGTGTGGCCATTATCTGAAAATGAGCAGGCTGCTTTGGTACAGCACATGTAGTAGTAATTGCTGTGACTGTCCCTGTTCTACTAGCAGCGGTATCATTGCTACTATTGTTATTAGTAGTACAGGTAGCAGCAGTACTACTCTTTTTATAAGCTCTGAAAAATGGATGCATTGCCGAAGTAACTTTCTCTTTGTGAGTTGCTGAAAGCTGAAATGGAAATTAAGCTGGCTTATTGAAAAAATGTTCTCAGGTGTAACCCAGAAATATTTTTCGTCAAATGCTAATATACTGAATATTGCGTGTTTTTTTTCTTACCACAAATACAGTTCTGCGCACTGCAGATTATCAAAAAAATGTTCTCAGGTGTAACACAGAAATATTTTTCGTCAAATGCTAATATACTGATATATACTGATATTGCGTGTTTTTTTTTACCACAAATACAGTTCTGCGCACTGCAGATTATCAAAAAAATGTTCTCAGGTGTAAACACAGAAATATTTTTCGTCAAATGCTAATATACTGATATTGCGTGTTTTTTTTTTTACCACAAATACAGTTCTGCGCACTGCAGATTATCAAAAAAATGTTCTCAGGTATAACACAGAAATATTTTTCGTCAAATGCTAATATACTGATATTGCGTGGATTTGTTGACCACAAATAGAGTTCTGCGCACTGCAGATTATCAAAAAAAATGTTCTCAGGTGTAAACACAGAAATATTTTTCGTTAAATGCTAATATACTGATATTGCGTGGTGTTTTTGACCACAAATACAGTTCTGCGCACTGCAGATTATCAAAAAAATGTTCTCAGGTGTAACACAGCGTCAAATGCTAATATACTGATATTGCGTGTTGTTTTTGACCACAAATACAGTTCTGCGCACTGCAGATTATCAAAAAAATGTTCTCAGGTGTAACACAGAAATATTTTTCGTCAAATGCTAATATACTGATATTGCGTGTTTTTTTTTTTACCACAAATACAGTTCTGCGCACTGCAGATTATCAAAAAAATGTTCTCAGGTATAACACAGAAATAGTTTTCGTCAAATGCTAATATACTGATATTGCGTGGATTTTTTGACCACAAATACAGTTCTGCGCACTGCAGATTATCAAAAAAATGTTCTCAGGTGTAAACACAGAAATATTTTTCATCAAATGCTAATATACTGATATTGCGTGGTGTTTTTGACCACAAATACAGTTCTGCGCACTGCAGATTATCAAAAAAATGTTCTCAGGTGTAACACAGCGTCAAATGCTAATATACTGATATTGCGTGTTGTTTTTGACCACAAATACAGTTCTGCGCACTGCAGATTATCAAAAAAATGTTCTCAGGTGTAAACACAGAAATATTTTTCGTCAAATGCTAATATACTGATATTGCGTGTTTTTTTTTTACCACAAATACAGTTATGCGCACTGCAGATTATCAAAAAAATGTTCTCAGGTGTAAACACAGAAATATTTTTCGTCAAATGCTAATATACTGATATTGCGTGGTGTTTTTGACCACAAATACAGTTCTGCGCACTGCAGATTATCAAAAAAATGTTCTCAGGTGTAACACAGCGTCAAATGCTAATATACTGATATTGCGTGTTGTTTTTGACCACAAATACAGTTCTGCGCACTGCAGATTATCAAAAAAATGTTCTCAGGTGTAAACACAGAAATATTTTTCGTCAAATGCTAATATACTGATATTGCGTGTTTTTTTTAACCACAAATACAGTTCTGCGCACTGCAGATTATTGAAAAAAATGTTCTCAGGTGTAAAACAGAAATAATTTTCTTCAAATGCTAATATACTGATATATTGCGTGTTTTTTATTTTTAGCACAATTACAGTGCTGTGCAGAGGGCCTGAGGCGGCAGCAGATGGCAAAGAACGCACACAAAATAAATGAGGCACTCTGAACTATTGATTTGCCAGAAAGGCTGCAGTGCACTCTGGCAGTGACACTGATTGACTGACAGCCTTAAATGAGGCAATTATCTGATTTGCCAGCCAGGCTGACTATTGGACTGGTCACTGGCAACTGAACTGGCACAGCACACCAGACCTGCAGCACTCTGATTGATTAATTTGCCAATGCAATTGGCACAGCACACTGCCACAGCCAGTGTCTGGAGAGGCGGGTGGCAGATGGCGGCGGGTAGCAGAAGGCGGGCGGACAAATATGCTGGCTGAAACAAGTTATTCAGTTTGCTGAGTGCTGACTCTGCTCTCTCCGAGAGGAGTCTCAGCTCTGACGCAGGCACAGTGGCGGGAGCGGGACCTTAAGAGGCCGCCCTGCATAGAGGAGGAGTCGACTCTCTCAGAGGAGGAGAATTCCTTTCTCTGAGAGAGTCGACTCCTCCTCTATGCGGGGCGGCTCTTAATGTCGCCACTGCCTGCGTCACAGCAGAGACTCGTCTCGGAGTGCCGTCCGAGGAAGAAGCGGTCATGTGACTGATCACATGACCGCTCTGCGCTCCACGCCACGGACCAGGAAGCAGCCGCAGCGGCAGAGCGGGAGCGGCTCTGATTTGAGGGGGCAACGAGTCTGTTTGAGGGGGCTCTGCCCCCTCTCGCCCCCCCCCCTAAAGCCGGCCCTGATTATATGTATGATATGATCTGAAATCCAAGAGACTGTTGGTAGATGTGGGCTTCCGATAAATGTTTGTTTGTAAGAGGCCTTGTTCTCCTCTAGAGATCCGTAAATCCAAAAATTCCACTGCTTGTCCTGAAATATCATATGTGAGTTTAATATTCATATCATTTTTTAGCCTTTCCAAAAATTCCACACACTTTTCTCGGGGTCCCTGCCACAGTATAAGCAAGTCATCGATGAAGCGATACCACCCCAAAATATGGGGGTGATATCGCTCCATCGCCAACGCCCACACCACTTCCCGCTCCCACCAGCCCAAGAAAAGGTTCGCCACCGATGGGGCACACTTAATGCCCATGGCGACGCCCCTCCTCTGTAAATAAAACTGGCCATCAAAAAGGAAAAAATTGTTCTTCATAATAAAGTTCAATGAGGAGGCTAGTTTTGCCTGCTTTCTTGGTTAAATAATAAAACAGTGACGGAAATATATGGCAATGTACCAACACAAGTGTCCCAATTTTTTCTTCCCTGATTCCCCCTTTTTCTTTCTCTTTTTGTATGAATAGGTTATATATATATATATATATATATATATATATATATATATATATATAGTGATTTGGTAATCTTTTGGCACCTCATGGTAAGTATGAACATTATACTCATGGATACACGTATGACTCGGTGGTGGGTCACAGGTATATGGGTAGTATGAAGGAGTTTTATTGAGGGGACCAATGACTATGCTATTGCCGGATACCTATGTGGGGGTGTCTCTGCAGTGTCTGTGAGGTTCCCTGTATGTGTTGGATTGGATCTTCTTTGATATCTGCATGGACTTATCTGGATTAGATTTCTTTCCATTTGCATGTTTTGAATTTTATTTAATATGTCACTTGAAGGTGAGCAAGAGGCCACTTTGTGTGGTTTTTGAACTCTTTTTGGGCCTTTTCTTCTCCATATGTGTCCTTTTTCTGGAATTTAGCCAATAAAATGGTAATGTTTGTTCCAGGGTCCGGGGTGAGCGGATTGAGGAACTTTATTTAATAGACAATATATTTGGTATTACATACCCTACCATGTTTTGGTGGTATAGAGAAAAATATAACCTTTTTGATGTATCCCTATAGCTTTGTACATGTGAATTCACTTACTTGGGCAAAAAGAAAAGTATAGATGACAAGAAGAAAAAAGGAAAAGAACAAGATTGCCACTTAATACAAGAATAAGAGATATTGCTGTGGAACAACTTTGGACTTGCACCGGCGCTCTCCTAACAATAGATGGCAGTGTTCTAAAATGTGTATATATACAATTTATCAATGGATATTTATAGTTATATATGAGGGACAGAGGGGATCATAGTTGGAGTCATATGAAGTATTTCTGGAGGGGTTATGGCGAGCCAAGGGTGGGGATCAATACGTAGATTTGGCCTTATAGTTGGCTGCAGAACGGAGATACAGTGGAACTCAAACAGGGAAGTTGCGCATGCGCAGAAATCCCGGAAACATGACACCATCCCCTCACCCAGATGCGAAGGACGTGCGCCAATCAGAGCGCACGTCCTCCGACATCGAGAGTACGGCTGTACTCACTCCCCGCCCCTCCAACACTACCTACTTATACAGCAGACAGGCAAGCTGTCAGTAGCCTCTTCTGAAGCAGCCGCAAGCTGCGACCGCGTTAGGTGCTCTCCGGGGTCCCCCTCTGGATGTTCCTTTTGGGTAAGCGATGCCTTTATAATCACAATGATTTTAAATAAGATTTTAATTATAGCACATAGCACTTTGATTTGATTGAGGATCCTTTTTCAATACCTTGCACGGAGGATTTGTTTGAAAAAAAATTTCAGCACAGGCTTGCTTAGTTGTATCTATGACAGGCTCTTATATGCACAGTAGTTTTCACTAGTTTATAATATTTGTATGATTTGCACATGCTGTGTGTATGCGGGCGCCCACGCTGTTGGGCGTGGACGCGGGCATGCACGCAGCACTTATATTGATTTATTGATTTATTTGTTTGCACGGAAGCACTGTATTTGAAAGAGGAATGTTATTTGCACATTTGTGCACAAGATGTGGCATTTGGCCCTTGTGAATTATATACTACTTTAGTGTGATTTATTTCAAAATTTGTTCTAGGGTTGGACAGTGTCAATAACATTTGACACGTACTAGGAGATTGTATTTTAATTGTTTTTATATATTTTGTTTGTTTGCTAATAAAGACTATGTAATTTAATCATTAAGATCCGGGCTGTCCTCGAGATATTATTTATGGCTCAGACAGGTTTTCCCTTTTCTTTTGGTGCTTATGAGGTAAAGGTACAATAACGAAGAGCGAGAGAGTAGTCAAGGAAAGCTGAAGTCAAATCATAGATACAATATCAAAATACAATCCTAACTAAGGTGTGAAATCCTTAGTATCAACACCAGGGCACTGAGCTAAGGTCTGAGCGCTAACACAATGTATTCACGACAGCAGACAAGGAGCAACTGACAGACAGCTCCTTTTATGCTGGGGAACGCTCCAGCAGTGTCCCCCAGCCGCCCAGCCAATCCCCAGCACTGCTGGAGTCAGCTGACCAGCCTGGTCAGCTGACTCCCCTCCGGGAACTATAAAGTTCCTGTCTCCTCGCGCGTGCGCGCGTTATCCGGAGACACTGAGCCGGCGAGAGGGCGGGGAACTCTCTGGGCAGCAAGCGTGCGGCGGAGTCCGTCAGAATTACGGACTCCGCTGCCTGCCCCATTGCCCCCGCCGGCAGCAGAGCGGAATCCCCCTGGGATGCGGAGTCCGCCGCCACGTGTGTGCCGGCGGCGGCTTCCTCATCCCTTACAGTACCCCCCCTTGAGGAGTGGCCTCCGGACACTTTCCACCAGTTTTCTCAGGATGCAACCAATGAAACCTCTTTCTTAATTTCTCGGCATGCATGCGATCTTTCGGTACCCAAGATCTATCCTCCACCCCATACCCCTTCCAATGGACCAGATACTGCACCGAATTCTGCACCAGACGAGAATCCAGAATCCTTTTAACTTCATATTCTGTCTGGCCCTCTACTACCACTGGGGGGGGGGGGAGGGGGGGAGAGGAATCCACATACACTGCCGGTTTCAGTAGAGAGACGTGGAACGATCTCCCACATCTCATGCTGTTTGGGAGATCAATAACGTAAGAGACATCATTGATCCTCCTGACCACTGGATAAGGCCCTATGAACCTGGGACCCAATTTGGTGGACGGTTGTCTGAGTGCCAAATGTCTAGTTGACACCCACACCTTGTCTCCTGGAGCAAAGTGCCACTCAGCAGACCGTCTCTTATCGGCCTGTTTCTTTTGTCTCTGAAAGGCTAGGCCTACATTTCTTTTCACCTGTCCCCAACGCTCCCTCAAAGCCCTCTGCCAGTCCTCTAGGGCAGGGAAGGAAGAAGAAAACACAGGCAATGGAGAAAATTTAGGGGATTTTCCTGACACAACCTGAAAAGGGGACAGCCCTGTTGATAAACTTTTCAGGTTGTTGTGCGCAAACTCGGCAAAGTGCAAAAATGTAACCCATTCGGTTTGCGCGTCTGCCACGTAGCATCTTAAGAACTGCTCCAGAGTCTGATTAACCCTTTCGGTTTGTCCGTTGGACTGTGGGTGATACCCCGATGAAAACGACAGGTTCATACCCAAAGTATGGCAAAAGGCCCTCCAAAACTTAGACACGAACTGGACCCCCCTATCGGAAACCACATCATCCGGGATACCATGCAAGCGGAAGATGTACTGCACAAGGAGATCGGCCAGCTCCTGGGCCGAAGGGAATCCTTTAAGGGGAACAAAATGGGCCATTTTGCTGAACCTATCCACAATTACCCATATAACTGACATGCCTTCCGATCTGGGGAGCTCACCAATGAAGTCCATGGACAGATGGGTCCATGGTTCACTGGGTGTTGGCAAGGATTGTAAAGTTCCCACTGGAGCAAGGCGAGAAGGCTTGCTCCTGGCACACACAACACATTCTCTGACAAACTCCTTACAATCTGAGGCCAAGGAGGGCCACCACACGCACCTAGTGAGCAAATCCAGAGTGCGAGTGACCCCAGGGTGACCCGCATTCTTATGGGTGTGGAACAGCTGCAGGATTTGCAATCGGAAGGGAAGTGGTACGAAGAGGATCCCTTCTGGTTTCCCTTCTGGGGTATCTAACTGGTAGGACACTAATGTAGTAGCCCAATCCTCCCATGTTTCTGTGGCAGCTAGCACTACCTTACTGGATATAATGCCCTCTGGAAGTGTAGACTGAACTGTCTTGGGTTCGAAACACCTGGAGAGAGCATCCGCCTTAACATTTTTAGAACCTGGGGTGTAGGTGATGACAAATCTGAAGCGAGAGAAGAATAAAGACCAGCGGGCCTGTCGGGGAGTAAGCCTCTTGGCGCCCTCAATGTACTCCAAGTTCTTATGGTCGGTATATACCACAAAAGTGTGTTCTGCCCCCTCCAGCCAGTGACGCCATTCTTGGAAGGCCAGTTTAATGGCGAGGAGTTCCATGTTGCCTATATCGTAGTTTCTCTCTGCAGGAGAAAATCTACGTGAGAAATAGGCACAGGGATGTGTCTTGCCCTGCGGACCTGAACGTTGAGACAGGACCGCCCCCACCCCAATTTCTGAGGCATCCACCTCCACCATGAAGGGGAGGGTGACATCAACATGTCTCAGAATAGGTGCAGAGCAAAACATCTTTTTCAGGGTATTGAAGGCTGACTGAGCTTCTGATGACCAATGGTATGGGTCAGCCCCCTTCTTGGTTAGACTAGTGAGAGGGGCTACTACCGAAGAGAATCCCTTGATAAATCTCCAGTAGTAGTTAACGAAGCCCAGGAACCTTTGAAGTGCTTTCAAACCCACTGGTTGCGGCCACTCTAAGACAGCCGAAACCTTTTCTGGATCCATCACGAGACCTGAGGTCGAAATAATATAGCCTAGGAAAGGAATTTGAGTGACCTCAAAGACACACTTCTCTAGTTTTGCATAGAGTGAATTCATTCTCAACTTCCTTAAAATGTACTTGACATGCTTACGATGTTCTCCAAGGTTCGGAGAAAAGATCAATATGTCGTCAAGGTAGACCAAGACGAATTTCCCCAAAACCTCTCTGAAGACCTCATTTATTAGTTCTTGGAAGACAGCCGGGGCATTACACAACCCGAAGGGCATAACTAGGTACTCGTAATGCCCGTCGGATGTATTGAAGGCCATCTTCCACTCATCACCATCCCTGATGCGCACCAGGTTGTATGCCCCACGTAAGTCTAATTTTGAGAAGATACTGGCATTGGTAATCTGGGCAAAGAGATCGTCTATTAAAGGCAATGGATAGCGATTCTTTATGGTAATCTTGTTGAGACCTCGGTAATCAATACAAGGTCTAAGACCACCGTCCTTCTTCTTTACGAAGAAAAACCCTGCCCCGGCTGGCGACCGGGAAGGACGGATGAAACCTTTTGCCAGATTGTCTGTAATGTACTCCCGCATTGCCAATTTCTCCGGCCCTGACAGGTTATAAAGATGACCTGTAGGGGGCATACAACCGGATCTTAAATCAATTGGACAGTTGAAACTCCGATGAGGTGGGAGTTTATCAGCGGACTTAGGGCAGAAGACGTCAGCGAACTTGGTGTATTGTATTGGTACCCCCGTAACATTTATCTTGGTGGCACACATAGCAATCTTCCCCAGACAATGATTGTGGCAAAAAGACGACCAACTGAGTAGCTGACCTGAGGCCCAGTCTATCTGCGGGGAGTGGAGTTGCAACCAGGGCATCCCAAGAATCACCGTGGAGGTTGCCATGTGTAAAACAAGGAACTGTAAACTCTCCTTGTGCAAAACCCCTATCGTGTAAGACAACATTGCGGTCTGGGAGAGAGGTTGTTTGCATTGTAGGGGAGAATTATCCACTGCTGTGACGACTATTTGTTGGTCTAAGGGTTGTAAGGGCACACCCAGCCCTTTCACAAACTCGTAATCTATAAAATTGGCCGCGGACCCAGAGTCCACGAAAGCTTCCGTACAAACAGTAAAATTCCCCCAGGAAATGGAACACGGGAGGAGTAACCGATTATTCTGACTTAGAGGTAAGCTCTGTGCGTCTAGGGTATTACATCTAACTACACCTAGACGACAGCGTTTCCCGATTTCCTGGGGCAATTTTGAGCAATATGACCCTGCTCTGCACAATATAGACAAAGATTTTCCGCCCTTCTGCGCTCCTTCTCAGCTCGAGTCAACCGAGAGTGTCCGATTTGCATTGGTTCGTCAGTAGGAGGGTTAGGCAATGAAGATGCATAAGAGAGAGCTCTTACTGCATTCCTGCCTCTCGATTGGCGCTGATAGCGCAATCTGCGATCTGCACGTATCACCAGGGAAATGGCGTCATCGATGGACTTGGGTTCTGGGTGTCCTAACATCAATTCAGAGACTGCGTCTGATAGGCCTGAGAGAAAACAGTCCAATAAAGCGTAGGACCCCCACCTAGATGACACAGCCCACCTTCTGAATTCGGCCGCATAAACTTCCACCGAATCTCGACCCTGCTTGAGAGTTTTGAGCTTCCTCTCAGCAGTGATCGAAGCATCCGGATCATCATAAATTATTGCCATTGCTTTAAAAAAACTCCTCAACTGACGTCAGTGCTGTATCCTCGGGCGGAAGGCCACATGCCCAGGTTTGTGAGTCCCCGGACAGTAAGGTCTTAACCACTTTACCCCCACGCGTACGTATTTCTCCGCCCCTTTTTCCATCCTTTAAAAACCAGGGACGGAGAAACACGTACTTTCCGCGTTCCCGACGCTGCCCGCGCTCCCGCTCGTAAACACGCCGCCCGCCGCTAGTAAACACGCCGCCGCCCGCTCGCCCAGAGATCAATGAACGGGAAAATCCATTCCCGTTCGTTGATCTAAGCCCCGCAATGATCAGCTGCTCTCCTATGGGCAGCGCGATCATTGTGAGAAAAAACTCACGTGTCCAGCCTCCTTATTCTTCCTCCAAGCTTCCGGAAGGAAGCTTGGAGGTCGCATTAAAACAAAAAGTTACTGTGGCCATCTTGTGGCCACATAATAAACTACACCCTACACATTTTTCACATACAAATAAATGACTTTTACACATAAAATTAACTCATTACCTCCCACACTCCCCATTTTTTTTTTTTGTAATTAAAAAAAAATTAAAAAATTTACAATTAAAAAAAATACATAAATAGTTACCTTAGGGACTGAACTTTTTAAATATTTATGTCAAGAGGGTATAACACTGTTACTTTATAAACTATGGGCTTGTAATTAGGGATGGACGCAAAACTGAAAAAAATGCACCTTTATTTCCAAATAAAATATTGGCGCCAAACATTGTGATAGGGACATAATTTAAATGGTTTTATAACCGGGACAAAAGGGCAAATACGTTTCATGGGTTTTAATTACAGTAGCATGCATTATTTAAAAACTATAATGGCCGAAAACTGAAAAATAATTATTTTTTTCCCCACATTTTTCCTATTTTCCCATTAAAACACATTTAGAAAAAAATAATTCTTGGCATAATGTCCCACCTAAAGAAAGCCTAATTGGTGGCGAAAAAAACAAGATATAGTTCATTTCATTGCGATAAGTAATAATAAAGTTATAGACGAATGAATGGAAGGAGCGCTGAAAGGTGAAAATTGCTCTGGCGCTCAGGGGGTAAAACCCCTCAGTGGTGAAGTGGTTAATAAAGGTCACCCTTTGCTGCTCAGTACCTGACAAAGTTGGTCGTAGCTCGAAATAAGACAAAACTCGATTGCGAAAGTTCTGAAAGTCGGATCTTTGCCCTGAGAATTTTTCGGGCACAGACATACGAAGATCCGTGACCGAAGGGGATTGCACAGTGGCCACAGTCGTCTGCAAGGCCCTTACAGACCCAGCCAATTGGTTGATCTGAGTCTGTTGTGAATTAACCACCTCAATAAGGTTATTAAGTGAGGTGGTTAGAGTCTCGATCTGACTGCGTAGTGCTTCCATACTAGTGGTCTGCTGTTCTGTAACGATCGGTGTCAGCACGCAGAGTATCTGATTATTGGCGATCTGCAGTATCACCAAGAATGCAGATATATACCCGATTATTGATGATCTGCAGTATCACCGATAATCCGATATATTGCTAACCTCTGGACACCAGCAAAAGAACACAATAAAGACAGTAATATATCAAGGAAGTGTGGAAATATCCACCACACGGCAATTCCTCAGAGGTGTGGTTACCTCTGAATGGGAACCCCGTGAGTGAGATCCTCTAACCAGGTAGAGTGAAGAATCTCGACCCCTAGCAGTAATCATCTGCTTGGGGCAGACGTCTCGGAGAGGCAGGCCTCAGAGATAACCCTCCAGTGGGAGACGTTCCACTGAAGGGAGAAAGGTCAGACAGGCAAGGCAGCAGTACAGGAACGGAAGGCAGAAGAGTAATCGGAAATCAGGCAGAGGTCGTCAACAAGAATCAGATAGGCAAAGGTACAATAACGAAGAGCGAGAGAGTAGTCAAGGAAAGCCGAAGTCAAATCACAGATACAATATCAAAATACAATCCTAACTAAGGTGTGAAATCCTTAGTATCAACACCAGGGCACTGAGCTAAGGTCTGAGCGCTAACACAAACAATGTATTCACGACAGCAGACAAGGAGCAACTGACAGACAGCTCCTTTTATGCTGGGGAACGCTCCAGCAGCGTCCCCCAGCCGCCCAGCCAATCCCCAGCACTGCTGGAGTCAGCTGACCAGCCTGGTCAGCTAACTCCCCTCCGGGAACGATAAAGTTCCTGTCGCCTCGCGCGCACGCGTTATCCGGAGACACTGAGCCGGCGAGAGGGCGGGGAACTCTCTGGGCAGCAAGCGTGCGGCGGAGTCTGTCGGACTTACGGACTCCGCCGCCTGCCCCATTGCCCCCGCCGGCAGCAGAGCGGAATCCCCCTGGGATGCTGAGTCCGCCACCACGTGTGTGCCGGCGGCGGCTCCGTCATCCCTTACACCTCCGCTTCAGTTTAATTTAGAAAGAAAGTCATTTCTGAATCTGTTAAAGCCTTAATTGAAATTATTTTTGGTCAGCAAGTCTTGTCCCACCCTTACTTTTTTTTCTGCTAGTTAGATCCCATATGTATGCTGCCATGGAGTCATATAGAAAACGGAAAATTGTATACTCACCTAACGGTAATTTTCCTTTCCATCTGCATCCATGCATATATTCAGCAGTGGTGCTCTGGGAGACATCTCGAGCTCACTCCAACCTGAATTATCGCAAATTCTTTCTGTTTTAGGAAAGCAAATTTTTGTTTTTCTTAACATCTTAGTAAGGGGGCTTTTAGGACCATTGTAGTCCCTTACACACTCCAATGAGTTCTGGGTCACCATGAGCTTGCTGGTTAGTCTGTACATCCATGGTAGCATAGGGATTTCCCTCCCTTTCCTTTTGTTGACTTTTTGCTGTTCTCCGGTTCGGCTAGTCAATGGGAATGCTGCTCGCTAGGGGTCACTTTCTTTTATAGCTAAGGTCCTGTTAATTGCTAGGGGTGGGGATTAACCCATATGTATGCTGCCATGGATGCACATGGAAAGGAAAATTACCGTTAGGTGAGTATACAATTTTCCGTTATACTATAAGCTTCTATCTATATTGCAAGCAAGCCAGCACACTGTCTATCATAAGCAGTGCTTAGCTTCCAACTGTATCTGTTATTGATATCTGTCTGTGTGGGTTACACACTGCATGCAGGCCAGGTCACAGTCACTGCTAGGCCTTGCAGTTCTACCATCCTCTTCTATCTATTCCAAGCCAGCACACTGTGTATCATAAGCAGTGCTTAAAACACACGCACACACGCACGCACGCACGCACACACACACACACTCTACCACTATTGAATATTGTTAGTAGTACTGCATACCCCCGATATGGGAAAAAAAAAAAACAGGCAGAGGCAGGCCACCCCGCAGGTCTGTTCGATGTCATGGCATGATTTTGTGTGGCCCTCGACCAAAGCACAGTGTACAGACAGCACATACCCTCAACCCCCAAGATTCTGAGGACATAGTTTATTATTTAACACAGAACACCTCATCTTCCTCATGGAACCATGACATATCTTCCTCCTCCTGCTCTGATTCAGGCACCCCACAACTATCTACTTACCACTCAGCTGGCAACCACCACCACCACTTCTACTAGCACCACAGCCGCTCCACATCAGATGTCGCAGGAGTTATTCACACGTTTGTGGTGAATTTACTGATCTACAACCATTACTGTTACAAGATGAAGGCGCTAAGGATGTTACACCAACACCACCACATAGGTCTGAGTTAGGCGTCACTACACACATGGACGACGTAAGGTGTGAGGATGATGATGAACTACCTGTGGTTGGTGCAGTTTTGGAAGTGTCTGATACAAGTGAAGCTATGGATGATGATGATGGATGCATGGATGCCACGTGGGAGCCTGGAAGACAAGATGAACAGGGGGACAGTTCAGAGGGGGAGACAGAGAGGAGGAGGAGACTAGTTGATGTAAGCAGCAGGGGGAGCTCGTCGCAAACAGCTCATGACAGTGTCCGATGGCATGTATTGCCACCTAGGGTCAGCCAACCAACACGCCCTTCAGCACCTGCTGCTGCCGCCACCACCAAAATGCCGTCATCCCAGAGCTCACCAGTGTGGCATTTTTTTGTGTCACTGCCTCAGATTACAGCGATGTCATCTGTACTATCTGCCACCAAAAACAGAGTCGTAAAAAAAAGCAACACCAACGTAGGGACAAGTGCCTTACGAAGGCACTTAAAGAGGAACTGCCAGCTATGCTGTCTCAAAAAAATCCAATACATAAATAAGTAGATAAATACTTACTCTACGTACATTACATATGTATTGCACTGTCCACGTTGTGATTTCAGTGAATTTTATATAGTAAATAAAGAGAAAACTGTTTCAGGCGGCTGCCATCTTGGAACTGATGTAATTTCCTACCTTTTTCTGTTTCCTCCTATCTATCTGATTTAGTATGCATTACCCACCCTTGCCCCAGCCCTCGGACACTCCCACCCTTGCCCCAGCCCTCGGACACTCCCACCCAGCTCTCTAGTGGGAAGTATAATCACATACATCATCATTGTGCGACTCTGCAGAGCTGGTTTATTTGTATGGATTAGATGTCAGAAACTGCTGCAGGGGCTGAGTGATTTCCTCAGCTTCCTGACACAAGTATGAAAATTATTATGACAGCATGTGGATTTTTACAGGCTAAGGGAAGTGTGGACTATGATAGACAGACCAAGCAATGCAGTGTCATTTCACAACTCCATTACTGCTTTTCTCTCCCCTCTCCATAGTACAGTACATGCCGCTTTTCTCCCCCCTCTCCATAGTACAGTACATGCCGCTTTTCTCCCCCCTCTCCATAGTACAGTACATGCCGCTTTTCTCTCCCCTCTCCATACCACAGTACATGCTGCTTTCCTCTCCCCTCTCCATGGCATGGTACATGCCGCTTTTCTCTCCCCTCTCCATAGCACGGTACATGTCGCTTTTCCCTCCCCTCTCCCCAGCACAGTACATGCCACTTTTCCCTCCCCTCTCCACAGCACAATGCATGCCACTTTTTTCTGCCCTCTCTATACCACAGTACATGCCGCTTTTCCCTCCCCTCTCCACAGTACATGCCGCTTTTCTCTGCCCTCTCCATACCACAGTACATGTCGCTTTTCCCTCACCTCTCCATACCACAGTACATGCCGCTTTTCCCTCACCTCTCCACAGCACAATACATGCCGCTTTCTTGTCCCCTCTCCACAGTACATGCCACTTTCTCTCCCCTCTCCATAGCACAGCACATGTCACTTTTCTATGCCCTTTCCACAGCACAGCACATGTCGCTTTTCTCTGCCCTTTTCCACAGCAGACAGTACATGCCACTTTTCTCTCCCCTCTCCATAGCACAGTACATGCCGCTTTTCCCTCCCCTCTCCATAGCACAGTATATGTCACTTTTCTCTGCCCTTTTCCACAGCACAGTGCATGCCGCTTTTCTCTCCCCTCTCCATAGCACGGTAGATGCCGCTTTTCTCTCCCCTCTCCATAGCACAGTACATGACGCTTTTCTCTCCCCTCTCCATAGCACAGTACATGCCGCTTTTCTCTCCCCTCTCCATAGCACAGTACATGCCGATTTTCTCTCCCCTCTCCATAGCACAGTACATGCCGCTTTCCTCTCCCCTCTCCATAGTACGGTACATGCCGCTTTTCTCTCCCCTCTCCATAGCACGGTACATGCCGCTTTTCCCTCCCCTCTCCACAGCACAGTACATGCCGCTTTTCCCTCCCCTCTCCACAGCACAGTACATGCCACTTTTCCCTCCCCTCTCCACAGCACAGTACAAGCCACTTTTCTCCCCCCTCTCCATAGCACAGTGCATGTCACTTTTCTCTGCCCTTTTCCACAGCACAGTACATGCCGCTTTTCTCTCCCCTCTCCATAGCACAGTACATGCCGCTTTTCTCTCCCCTCTCTATAGCACAGTACATGCCACTTTTCCCTCCCCGCTCCACAGCACAGTACATGCTGCTTTTCTCTGGCCTCTCCATACCACAGTACATGCCGCTTTTCTCTCCCCTCTCCATAGCACAGTACATGCCGCTTTTCTCTGCCCTCTCCATAGCACAGTACATGTCGCTTTTCTCTGCCCTTTTCCACAGCACATGCCGCTTTTCTCTCCCCTCTCCATAGCACAGTACATGCTGCTTTTTCCTCCCCTCTCCATAGCACAGTACATGCCGCTTTTCTTTGCCCTTTTCCACAGCACAGTACATGTCGCTTTTCTCTCCCCTCTCCATAGCACGGTACATGCTGCTTTTCTCTCCCCTCTCCATAGTACAGTACATGCTGCTTTTCTCTTCCCTCACCATAGTACAGTACATGCCGCTTTTCTCTCCCCTCTCCATAGTACAGTACATGTCGCTTTTCTCTCCCCTCCATAGTACAGTACATGATGCTTTTCTCTCCCGTCTCCATAGTACAGTACATGCTGCTTTTCTCTTCCCTCACCATACTACACTCCATACTACAGTTACATAGTTATTTGGATTGAAAATAGACCTACATCAATCAAGTTCAACCAGAGAACAAAGTACAACATCAGCCTGCCCCCTCACATATCCCTGTTGATCCAGAGGAAGGCGAAAAACCCTTACAAGGCATGGTCCAATTAGCCCCAAAAGGGAAAGTACAGTACATGCTTTTTGCCTACAGTACATGATTTTTTCCCTGTATAAGCACAGTGCTGCTTCCTTCATTGCCAGAGTATTGACCCCTGTATAGGTACAGTGCTTCCACCATTATAGGTACAGCACTGCTCCCAGTATAGGTAGCGTTCAGGCCCCAGAATAGGAACAGTGCTGCCCCCCTGTTTAGGTGCAGTGCTGGCCACAGTGTACCTAGAGTCCTGCCCCACGTCAAGGTACACTGCTGCCTCCAATGTAGGTACAGTGCTGCCACCAGAATAGCTAGAAACCTCATCCCAGTATAGGCAGAGCGCTGCCCCCAGTGTAGGTACAAGCCTTCCCTCCATTGTAGTTACAGTGCTGGCCTCAGTAAAGGAAGAGTATTGGCCCATGATAGGTAGGAGGAGTCCTGCCCCCTGTATAGGTACAATGCTAGATCCAGTGTAGGTAGACTCCTGCCCCACATAAAGGTACAGTGCTGCCCCCAGTATAGGTAGAAGCTTCCCCCAATTATAGTTACAGCGCTGCCCCCAGTATTGGCAGAGTATTGTCCCCAGTGTAGGTCGAATGCTGCACCAAGTATAGGTATAGTCCTGCCTCCAATATAGGTACTGTGCTGCTCCCAGTGTAGGTAAGTTCCCCCCATTAATGTTACAGTGCTGGCCACAGTATAGACAGATTATTAACCTCAGTACAGGTAGAGTAGTGTCCCCAAGTTGAGGTAGTAAGTTTTGCCAAGTGTGGCAAATTTGAGAACCCTGCGATGAACAGTCTAAGAATGGCTGTACCTGTAGTTTACATTTTCCCATTAAAAATGAATGGCTGAAATTTGATTGGCTGTTTTATGCTCCAACCACTTTTCCTGGATTTGTAACCTCTGTCACCGAGTGACCAACTGTGCCAAGTGTGGGGACTCTGGCTTGATCACTGTGAGAATGGCAGCCTTTTCAATTCTTTCCATTGACATGAATGGGTGAAATCAGACTTGCTGTTTGTAGCTCTGCCCATGTGTGCAGGAGGGGGGGGGGGGGGGAAGGAGGGGTAGTGAGACCCCCAGAACATATCATCCCAGGTAGTAAGGGATCTGTATACCAAGTTTCGTTCAAATCGGTCAAGGCTTTGGAGTGATCCATACACACACACACACACACACACACACACACACTTCAATCCGGATCAGTGAATAATGGTGCACAGCGCCTATGCATGAAAATGGCGCCGCATTAAAAAGATTCGCTTATCGCTATTTATCGTTAGTACTGCATAATTATGGCGCACAGGGAAAAAAGAAGAAAAACACACACTAACGTTATTTATCAATAGTGGCACACACTAACGTTATTTATCAATAGTGCCATTCATTTGCAAATCAGAAGACGTTATTGCCCACAGTAACGTTATTTATCAATAGCGCCTTACATAAGCCAAACTGCAGACGTTATTTAACTGCAAAACGGTGAATGGATTTAATGTAACACTGTCAAGGTTAGGGTTAGGCACCACTGGGGGGGTCTTAGGGTTAGGCACCACTGGGGGGTCTTAGGGTTAGGCACCATCAGGGGGGTCTTAGGGTTAGGCACCACCATGGGGGTGGTTAGGGTTAGGCACCATCAGGGGGGCCTTAGGGTTAGGCACCATCAGGGGGGTCTTAGGGTTAGGCACCACCAGGGGGGTCTTAGGGTTAGGCACTACCAGGGGGGTCTTAGGGTTAGGCACCACCAGGGGGGTTTTAGGGTTAGGCACCACCAGGAGGGTCTTAGGGTTAGGCACCACCAGGGGGGGTTTAGGGGTTAGGGATAGGTACAGAGAGGGTTCTGTGTGTTAACGCTAAATAACGATAAGACTTTAACGCTAAATAACAATAAGGCTGTAACGTTAAATAACAATAAGGCTTTAACGTTAAATAGCGATAAGCGGCAAACGGATTAGCGGCAACACCGTGCGCCATTATTCACAGGCACCATTTTCAGATGGATCCCTTCATTGACAACATAGTTTTCCTGTTTTTACAGGTAGTGTACAAATTAATGTTTATTAAAAATGTTTTCAGCACAAAAAATTGTACATTAAGTACAAAGTAAACAAAATTACAAAACAAAAAAAGACAAACAACAATATAAGGATTACTCACAAGAATTTGTATCCTCTAAATCAGGGGTCCCAAACTCAATTTATCTGGGGGCCGCAGGAGGCAAAGTCAGGATGAGGCTGGGCCGCATAAGGGATTTCACAAAAAAAGTCCTCAAATGTGCACACAGAACATCTTCCCATATAACTGTTATGATGGCATGTCATTTCCGCAAACAGCAGCACAAGCCCATCCCCCCCCCCCCCCCCCCCCGTCCCTTGCATTGATTTTTATTTTGATTCAAATTCAAATTTACACTGAAGCAAACTACCTTATAGTTCGCTTCAGTGCTCCCATTACAAGTAATCCGCAGTGTCCCCGCCACAAAACGAGGGCTGCAGAGCCCCCAAATCGCCCGGGGGGCAATCCGCCGGCATTTCCTGGAAGAGGGCAGAGCTTTTACCTTCAGCTCTGCCCCTCCTGACGTCAATCGCGGCGGATCGCCGCCTCTGCCCGCCCCTCTCACTCTTCCTTCACAGAGAGGGGCGGGGAGAGGCGGCGATTCGTGCGGCGATTGACGTCAGGAGTGGCAGAGCTACAGCTGGAAGCTCTGCCCCTCAGCGCAGTTGTGGATGTTTGCCCAGGGGATTTGGGGGCTCTGCAGCCTTCGTTTAGCGGCGGGGATGCGGCGGACTACTTGGGAGCACTGAAGCGAACTATAAGGTAAAATAGGCAAAAATAGTTCGCTTCCGTGTCTCTTTTGCTTTTGCTGGCGCGGGCCACAAAATATTGTATCGAGGGCCGCAAATGGCCCGCAGGCAGCGAGTTTGAGACCCCTGCTCTAAATCCACCATGAAGCAAGTAGTCACTTTTCATCCTCATCCAATATAATCAAACGCTACGGTGGCTGCGTCCAGCTGTCCTGTGCCCTCGCCGCAGCTCTGTTGGCTCCTGGTCCTCTCCAATGTAGATGCTGACCTTGCAAGGTCTGCATCTAGTGTGCCTGAGCCACTTTCAATCACGCTCACGTGGTCTGGAGCATTCTGATACAGACCACGTGAGCGTGATCGACAGTGGCGCTTGAGCAGGTGCAGTAGTTGCAGACCCAGCAAGGTTGGCATCTGCACCAGAGGGGATCGGGTGCCAACAGAGCTGCGGCGAGGGCACAGGACAGCTGCCAGGGGCTGGAGGAAGCCCCAGGTAAGTAAAGCTCTTTTTTAGGCAGAGAAGAAGGGAGGTCAGTGTCGGGCAGATTAGAAGGGAGGTCAGTGTCGGGCAGAGGAGAAGGGAGGTCAGTGTCGGGCAGAGGAGAAGGGAGGTCAGTGTCGGGCAAAGGAGTGGGGAGGTCAGTGTCAGGCAGAGGAGAGGTCAGTGTTTGGCAAAGGAGTGGGGAGGACAGTGTCGGGCAAAGGAGTGGGGAGGTCAGTGTCAGGAAGAGGAGAGGTCAGTGTCTGGCAGAGGAGAAGGGAGGTCAGTGTCTGGCAGAGGAGAAGGGAGGTCAGTGTCTGGCAGAGGAGAAGGGAGGTCAGTGTCTGGCAGAGGAGAAGGGAGGTCAGTGTCTGGCAGAGGAGAAGGGAGGTCAGTGTTAGGCAGAGGAGTGGGGAGGTCAGTGTCAGGCAGAGGAGTGGGGAGGTCAGTGTCGGGCAGAGGAGTGGGGAGGTCAGTGTCGGGCAGAGGAGTGGGGAGGTCAGTGTCAGGCAAAGGAGGAGAGGTCAGTGTATCGTAGGAGGACAGCACGGGACATGACAGCTGCAGGGGCTGATAGAAGCCCCAGGTAAGTGTCAGTTTTTTGTTTTAAATACCCTCAAAAGAACTCCTTTCAATACATGACTGCATTGCCTCATACAACTGGGATCTTCTCTCCACGCCCAGTTCTTGTCCTCTCACACCGGCAGCCGTGTCCACAGGCTTTTAGTTTTCTTCTCCCTCCAACAGCGGCAAGGGGGGAGGTCAAACCTTTAGGCATAGGATAGAGGGGGTGAGCATTAGGTAAATAGGTAGGTTCCCCCAGTATAGGTATAGCCAGGTAGGTTCCCCCAGTGTAGGTATAGCCAGGTAGGTTCCCCCAGTGTAGGTATAGCCAGGTAGGTTCCCCCAGTATAAGTGTAGCCAAGTAGCTTTCCCCAGTGTAGGTGTACCCAAGTGGTTTCCCCCAGTATAGGTATAGCCAGTAGTTTCCCACAGTATAAGTGTTGTCTGGTATTTGCCCCCAGTATAGGTATAGCTTAGTAGGTATCCCAGTATAAGTGTAACCTGGTAGTTTCCTTCATTATATGGTTCCCCCAGGATCGGTATAGCCAGTATGTTCCCCCTGTAAAAGTGTAGCGAGGTAGTTTCCCCCAGTATAGGTATAGGCAGGTAGGTTCCCCTAGTAAAAGTATAGGCAGGTAGGTTCCCCTAGTAAAAGTAAAGGCAGGTAGGTAGGTTCCCCTAGTAAAAGTAAAGGCAGGTAGGTAGGTTCCCCTAGTAAAAGTATAGGCAGGTAGGTAGGTTCCCCTAGTAACAGTATAGGCAGGTAGGTAGGTTCCCCTAGTAAAAGTATAGGCAGGTAGGTAGGTTCCTCTAGTAAAAGTATAGGCAGGTAGGATTCCCCAGTATAAGTATAGGCAGGTAGGATTCCCTAGTATAAGTATAGGCAGGTAGGATTCACCAGTAAAAGTGTAGCTAGGTAGGATTCCTCAGTAAAAGTGTAGCCAGATAGGTTCCTCTAGATTGGCTATAGTCAGGTAAGTTTTCACAGTATAAAAATGTGCCCCCTTGCAGAGTTGTGCAGCAGTGGTGCATGTAATGTATACATTACTACCTTTCTCAGTGTGTGGTACTCTCCCTCCGACAGCGGCGTCCACTGGCTCCTTTCCATCCGGTACTGGCGGCTCCAGGGGCTCATGTCGTAACCGTAGTGAGTGAGAGTGTGAGAGAGAGAGTATAAGAGAGTGTGAGTGAGAGAGTGAGTGTAAGAGAGTGAGAGTGTGACAGTGAGTGTGAGAGAGAGTGTGTGAGTTTGTGAGAGTGAGAGTGTGAGTAAGTTTGAGTGTGTGAGTGAGAGAGTGAGTGTGAGGGAGTGAGAGTTGGAGTGGTAGAGTGAGTGTGAGAGAGAGGATGAGTGAGAGAGTGTGAGTTTGTGTGAGAGAGAGCGTGTGACAGTGAGCGAGAGCGAGAATGAGTGTAAGTGAGTTTGAGAGAGTGAGAGTGTAAGAGAGTGAGAGTGTGACAGTGAGTGAGAGTGTAAGAGAGTGAGTGAGAGAGTGAGTGAGTGAGTGAGTGAGAGTGAGTGAGAGTGTGTGTGTGTGTGTGTGTGTGTGTGTGTGTGTGTGTGTGTGTGTGTGTGTGTGTGTGTGTGTGTGTGTGTGCGATTTTGAGTGTGTGAGAGTGAGTGTAAGAGTGCGTTTGAGAGAGTGTGAGAGTGTTTGTGTGAGAGTGAGTGAGAGTGAAAGTAAGTGTGAGCGTGAGTTTGTGTAAGAGTGAGTTTGTGTGAGTGTGAGAGAGAGTGTGAGTGAGTAAGAGAGAGTGTGAGTGAGTAAGAAAGAGTGTGAGTGAGAGAATGTGAGGATGTGAAAGAGAGTGTGAGGGAGTGAGAGTCAGAGTGTGAGAGTGTGTGTGAGTTTGTGAGAGAGAGAGTGTGAGAGAGAGAGAGTGTGTGTGTGTGTGTGTGTGTGTGTGTGTGAGAGAGAGAGAGAGAGAGAGAGAGAGAGAGTGAGTGTGAGTGAAAGTAAGTGTGAGAGGGAGTGTGAGAGAGAGTGTGAGGGAGTGAGTCAGAGTGTGAGAGAGAGTGAGTGTGAGTGAGTTTGAGAGAGAGTGTGTGAGGTTGTGAGAGAGAATGTGAGAGAATGAGACTGTGAGGGAGTGAGAGTCAGAGTGTGAGTGTGTGTGAGGGTGTGTGTGAGAGTAAGTGAGTGTAAGAGTGAGTTTGAGAGAGTGTGAGTGACAGTGTGTGAGAGTGAGTGTGTGAGTTTGTGAGAGTGAGTTTGTGAGAGAGTGAGTGTGAGGATGTGAGAGAGAGTGTGAGGGAGTGTGAGAGAGAGTGAGTGTGGGTGAGAGTGTGTGTGTGAGAGTGTGTGTGTGAGAGTGTGTGTGTGAGTGTGTGTGTGTGTGAGAGAGAGAGTGAGTGTGTGTGTGAGAGAGTGAGTGTGTGTGAGAGTAAGTGTGAGCGTGAGTTTGTGTGAGCGTGAGAGAGAGTGAATGTAAGAGAGTGTAAGTGAGAGAATGTGAGGATGTGAGAGAGAGTGTGAGGGAGTGAGAGTCAGAGTGTGAGAGTGTGTGTGAGTTTGTGAGAGTGTGAGTTTGTGAGAGTGAGAGAGAGAGAGTGTGAGAGAGGGTGTGAGAGAACGAGGGTGAGAGAGAGAGAGAGAGAGAGAGAGTGTGAGAGAGAGAGAGTGATACTTGGAGGAGAGAGAGATACTACCAGGAACCAATGCAGACAGCAAGAAATAGCTATGACAAGACAGTAAACAAAAGTGGGAAAGCCCTGCTGAACCTGTGCCGGAGCCTCGGCCTATATATAATGAATGGGCGAACTAGGGGTGACTCTCTTGGGAGATTCACTATGAACTCACATGTAGGCAGCAGTGTGGTAGATTGTGCTGTCACAGACACAGACCCCATAAACATCAATGCCCTCATAGTCACCCCTGAAACACACCTGTCAGACCACAACCAAATCTTGCTGTACCTGAAATCCACCGATAAACCAACTGCACAGCAACCTCACCAGACCGGTCTCTACAAGCTGCCACCATCCTTCAAATGGCCCAAAGAGTCTGCCATCAAATTCACCAACATGACCAACACTGCCAAAATCCAAGAACTGCTGACCTACTTTCATACCAACCTATATGAACCAAACTAACAAGGTGTCAACCATGCAGTGAAGGACTTCAGCAACATCTTATATAACATGGCAGTACTCGCCGGCCTGAAGCAGACCAACTTTAAGAGATCCACAAATAAACAGTCCCAAAAATGGTTTGACAGTGTGTGCAAAGCTCTACGTAATTCTCTAAGGGCAGCCTCTAACCAAAAGCACAGAGACCCCAACAACCAGGACCTAAGGGAAGCCCATGACCACCTACAGAGACAATACAAAGACACCCTCAGGCGGAAAAAACAGAGCCAAATCTCCCACAAACTTTAACAGCTAGAGGACTCCCTCCAAGACAACTCATTCTGGGAGACCTGGAACCACATTGGGACAAAGCCCAAGAAAAGCCTTCTACACATCCAAAATGGCCACATCTGGCTCCACTACTTCAGGGACCTCTACAAAGACATCCCAGAAAATGCCCAAACCCTGGAACAGAAACAAATAGCTGCAAAGCTGAAGGACATGGAGGAGACAATCAAGGACTTTCAAAACCCTCTGGATACACCAATCATGATGGAGGAAATAAGAGAAAGAACAAAGCTGATAAAATGTAAGAAGGCTAGCGGTACCTATGGCATCCCGCCAGAGATGATCAAATACAGCCCCCCGGACATACATGAGGCACTCGCAAGACTATTCAACCTTATCCTCAGTGCGGGCTCCTTTCCTCAGGCCAGGAGTGAAGGCTTTATAACACCCATCTACAAGAATGGGGACAGATACGAACCAGCAAACTACAGAGGAATCTGTGTCAGCAGTACACTGGGGAAACTGTTTAAAGGGACTCCGAGCAGTGCAGAAACTATGGAAAGATGCATATCATTTTAAAGCTCTCTTTCTCTTCTTTCCAATGATATATATACCGCCGCCCTACGCCTTTTAGTTTTCGCTATTTTCGCGATTGAAATTGCTGCAGCCGTGATTTCAATCGCGAAAATAGAGAAAACTAAAAGGCGTAGGGCGACGGTTAAGGTGTCGCCAGAAAGAGGAGAAAGAGAGCTTTAAAATGATATACATCTTTCCATAGTTACATTGTATTACACAGGGCGACTTTTTCCTAAAGTCAGCAGCTCCATTCTGCTGAATGGAGCTGCTGACACTGGAGAAAGTGTCGTCCTGTGTAATACAAGTAACTATGGAAAGATGGATATCATTTTAAAGCTTTCTTTCTCCTCTTTCTGGCGACACCTAAACCGTCGCCCTACGCCTTTTAGTTTTCTCTATTTTCGCGATTGAAATCACGGCCGCGGCAATTTCAATTGCGAAAATAGCGAAAACTAAAAGGCGTAGGGCGGCGGTTTATACATCATTGGAAAGAGGAGAAAGAGAGCTTTAAAATGATATGCATCTTTCCATAGTTTCTGCACTGCTCGGAGTCCCTTTAACAGCATCATCAATAAAAGGATCATCTCCTTCCTCACACAGCAGGACGTACTCAGCAAAAGCCAAGCTGAGTTCATGCCAAACCACCGCACAACCGACCACATCTACACACTGCACAGCCTTATCAAGACCCATGTCCACAGCTCACGCGGCAAAGTACACACTTGCTTTGTGGATTTTAAGAAGGCGTTTGACTCGGTGTGGCACCCAGGCCTTTTCCTAGAACTCTTAGAGAGCGGAATAGGAGGTAGAATCTATGATGTCATCAAGAGTTCATATACTGGGAACCAATGCAGTGTGAAAGTGGACGGGAAGAGAAGCGCGTTCTTCAAGCAGGGTCGAGGAGTCAGGCAGGGCTGCAGTTTGAGCCCAACGCTCTTTAACATATTCATTAACCAACTGGCCGTAGCCCTGGAATCCTCCCCAGCACCAGGCCTCCTCTTGCATGACCACGAGGTGAAGTTCCTGCTGTATGCAGATGATCTCCTGCTGCTCTCACCAACAGAAAGGGGCCTACAGGACAGCCTGGCAGTACTGGAGTTTCTGCACCACATGGGCACTGCCCATCAACCCAAAGAAGACAAAAGTGATGGTGTTCCAGAGAAAAAAATCTAAAAATGCCCACCTCCTCATTTATATTAAATGGCTGCCCACTGCAGACCACAAACAGTTACACCTACCTGGGGCTGGAAATTAACCAAACGGGGAGCTTTAAACCAGCAGTAGAGGCCCTGAAGGAAAAAGCCTGCAGAACGTTTTATGCCATCAGAAGGCAACTTTACCACCTAAAACCACTGGTGAGAGTCAGGGTAAAGATATATAACAGCATCATCACCCCAATCCTGCTCTATAGCAGTGAGGTATGGGGCCCGGTTACCTACCCTGACCAATCAAAATGGGACTCCAGCCCAACAGAAATCTTCCATCTAGAGTTCTGCAAGTATCTTCTCCAAGTCCATCGCAGCACTTCGAACTCAGCTTGCCGGGCAGAGCTAGGCAGATTCCCACTATGGCTGACTATCCAGCAGAGGGCGCTCTCATACTGGGCGCATATACAGAGCAGCAACCCCAGCACTTACCACCATAAAGCCTCACTGGCCAGGGTGGGGAGGCCATACCACGCACTTTGAAACAAAGCGTCAACAGCCAGCCCAGCCAAGACCACCAACACAGGCTGACAAAAGCCCAAATAAAAGGAATGATAGAAAGCTGCAAGTACCGATACCTAGAGGAATGGAGAAGTGACATAAAAAACTCCCAGAAACTCACTATCTACCAATCACTACAGAGGGAGTGATTAACGGGCTCTCCCCCGTGCCTCCCGGGTAAGGCCGACTGGTTGCGCCGCTAATACCGCTAACTGGCTGGCCGATCATGTAACGCTGCGTACTTCCGTGTTGTCCTAGTCTGTCCTAGTCACGCCCCTGATGAGTCACTCGGAGTGACGAAACGCGTAGGGTGGAGCCGTAGGACAGACTAGGACAACACGGAAGTAC